>NC_041390.1:264956975-265076924 GCF_002162155.2 Triticum dicoccoides | reverse complement strand
CCCGGGGGGCCACATGGGCTGTAGGGGGTGCGCCTTGGCCTATATGGGCCAAGGGCACCAGCCCCAAGAGGCCCATGCGCCAAGGAAACTTGGGGAGGGAAGAGTCCTCAAGGGGGAAGGCACCTCCGAGGTGCCTTGGGGAGGATGGACTCCTCCCCCCTTCTTGGCCGCACCCCTTCCTTGGAGGAAGGGGCAAGGATGCGCCTCCCCCCTCTCCCTTGCCCCTATATATAGTGGAGGGGAGGGAGGGCAACCATACCTGAAGCCCTGGCGCCTCCCTCCCTCCCGTGACACCTCCTCCTCTCCCGTAGGTGCTTGGCGAAGCCCTGCAGGACTGCCACGCTCCTCCATCACCACCACGCCATTGTGCTGCTGTTGGATGGAGTCTTCCTCAACCTCTCCCTCTCTCCTTGCTGGATCAAGGCGTGGGAGACGTCACCGGGCTGTACGTGTGTTGAACGCGGAGGTGCCGTCCGTTCGGCACTAGGATCTCCGGTGATTTGAATCACGACGAGTACGACTCCTTCAACCCCGTTCTCTTGAACGCTTCCGCTTAGCGATCTACAAGGGTATGTAGATGCACTCTCCTTCCCCTCGTTGCTGGTTTCTCCATAGATAGATCTTGGTGACACGTAGGAAAATTTTGAATTTCTGCTACGTTCCCCAACAGTGGCATCATGAGCTAGGTCTATTGCGTAGATTCTTTGCATGAGTAGAACACAAAGTAGTTGTGGGCGTTGATGTTGTTCAATATGCTTACCATTACTAGTCCAATCTTGTTTCGACGGTATTGTGGGATGAAGCGGCCCGGACCGACCTTACACGTACTCTTACGTGAGACATGTTCCACCGAATGACATGCACTTGGTGCATAAGGTGGCTAGCGGGTGCCAGTCTCTCCCACTTTAGTCGGAACGGATTCGATGAAAAGGGTCCTTATGAAGGGTAAATAGCAATTGACATATCACGTTGTGGTTTTGCGTAGGTAAGAAACGTTCTTGCTAGAACCCATAGCAGCCACGTAAAACATGCAAACAACAATTAGAGGACGTCTAACTTGTTTTTGCAGGGTATGCTTTGTGATGTGATATGGCCAAGAAGAATGTGATGAATGATATGTGATGTATGAGATTGATCATGTTCTTGTAATAGGATTCACGACTTGCATGTCGATGAGTATGACAACCGACAGGAGCCATAGGAGTTGTCTTAAATTTATTGTATGACCTGCGTGTCATTGAACAACGCCATGTAATTACTTTACTTTATTGCTAAACGTGTTAGCCATAGAAGTAGAAGTAGTCGTTGGCGTGACAACTTCATGAAGACACGATGATGGAGATCATGGTGTCATGCCGGTGACGATGATGATCATGGAGCCCCGAAGATGGAGATCAATGGAGCTATATGATATTGGCCATATCATGTCACTACTATATAATTGCATGTGATGTTTATTATGTTTATGCATCTTGTTTACTTAGTACGACGGTAGTAAATAAGATGATCCCTTACAACAATTTCAAGAAGTGTTCTCCCCTAACCGTGCACTGTTGCTACAGTTCGTCGTTTCGAAGCACCACGTGATGATCGGGTGTGATAGATCCTTACGTTCACATACAACGGGTGTAAGACAGATTTACACATGCAATACACTTAGGGTTAACTTGACGAGCCTAGCATGTACAGACATGGCCTCGGAACACGGAGACCGAAAGGTCGAGCATGAGTCGTATAGTAGATACGATCAACATGAAGATGTTCACCGATGATGACTAGTCCGTCTCACGTGATGATCAGATATGGCCTAGTTGACTCGGATCATGTAATCACTTAGATGACCAGAGGGATGTCTATCTGAGTGGGAGTTCATAAGATGAACTTAATTATCCTGAACATAGTTAAAAGACCTTTGCAAATTATGTCGTAAGCTCACGCTTTAGTTCCACTGTTTAGATATGTTCCTAAGAGAAAATATAGTTGAAAGTTGATAGTAGCGATTGTGCGGACAATAGAAAGCTTATGTCCTTAATGCACCGCTCATTGTGCTGAACCCCAAACGTCGCCTGTGGATGTTGCGAACATCGGACATACAGGTTTTGATAACTACATGATAGTTCAGTTAAACGGTTTAGAGTTGAGGCACCAAAGACATTTTCGAAACGTCACGGAACATATGAGATGTTTCGAGGGCTGAAATTGGGATTTCAGGCTCGTGCCCACGTCAAGAGGTATGAGACCTCCGACGACTTTCTTAGCCTGCAAACTAAGGGAGAAAAGCTCAATCGTTGAGCTTGTGCTCAGATTGTCTGAGTGCGACAATCATTTGAATCGAGTGGGAGTTGATCTTCCAGATGAAATAGTGATGGTTCTCCAAAGTCATTACCACCAAGCTGCTTGAGCTTCGTGATGAACTATAATATATCAGGGACATATATGATGATCCTTGAGAAATTCGCGATGTTTGACACCACAAAAGTAGAAATCAAGAAGGAGCATCAATTGTTGATGGTTGGTGAAACCACTAGTTTCAAGAAGGGCAAGGGAACAAAGGGATACTTCATGAAACGGCAATTCAGCTGCTGCTCTAGTGAAGAAACCCAAGGTTGAACCCAAACCCGAGACTAAGTGCTTCTGTAATAAGGGGAACAGCCACTGGAGCAGAATTACCCTAGATACTTGGTAGATGAGAAGGCTGGCAAGGTCGATAGAAGTATATTGGATATACATTGTGTTGATGTGTACTTTACTAGTACTCCTAGTAGCACCAGGGTATTAGATACCGGTTCGGTTGCTAAGTGTTAGTAACTCGAAATAAAAGCTACGGAATAAACGGAGACTAGCTAAAGGTGAGATGACGATATGTGTTGGAAGTGTTTCCAATGTTGATATGATCAAGCATCGCACGCTCCCTCTACCATCGAGATTGGTGTTTGCGTTGAGCATAGACATGATTGGATTATGTCTATCGCAATACGGTTATTCATTTAAGGAGAATAATGGTTACTCTGTTTATTTGAATAATACCTTCAATGGTCTTGCACCTAAAATGAATGGTTCATTGAATCTCGATCATAGTGATACACATGTTCATGCCAAAAGATATAAGATAGTAATGATAGTACCACCTACTTGTGGCACTGCCATGTAAGTCATATTGGTATAAAAACGCATGAAGAAGCTCCATGTTGATGGATCTTTGGACTCACTCGTTTTTGAAAAGTTTGAGACATGCGAACCATGTCTATTGGTGTATACGCATGAAGAAACTCCATGCAGATGGATCGTTTGGACTCACTTGATTTTGAATCACTTGAGATATGCAAAGCATACCACATGGGCAAGATGACTGAAAAGCCTTGTTTCAGTGAGATGGAACAGATAACAACTTGTTGGAAGTAACACATTTTGATGTGTGCAGTCCAATGAGTGCTGAGGCATGCAGTGAATATCGTTATGTTCTTACTTCACAGATGATTCGAGTAGATGTTGAGAATATTTACTTGATGAAACACAAGTCTGAATTATTGAATGGTTCAAGTAATTTCAGAGTGAAGTAGAAGATCATTGTGACAAGAGGATAAAATGTCTATGATATGATCATAGAGATGAATATCTGAGTTACGAGTTTTGGCACACAATTAAGACATTGTGGAAATTGTTTCGCAATTAATACCGCCTGGAACACCATAGTGTGATGGTGTGTCCGAACATCATAGTTGCACCCTATTGGATATGGTGCGTACCATGATGTCTCTTATCGAATTACCACTATTGTTCATGGGTTAGGCATTAGAGACAACCACATTCACTTTAAATAGGGCACCACGTAATTCCGTTGAGATGACACCGTATGAATTATGGTTTAGAGAAACCTAAGTTGTTGTTTCTTAAAGGTTTGGGGCTGCGACGCTTATGTGAAAAAGTTTCAGGATTGATAAGCTCGAACCCAAAGCGGATAAAATGCATCTTCATAGGACACCCAAAACAGTTGGGTATACCTCCTAATTCAGATCCGAAAGCAATAGGAATTGTTTCTTGAATCGGGTCCTTTCTCGAGGAAAGGTTTCTCTCGAAAGAATTGAGTGGGAGGATGGTGGAGACTTGATGAGGTTATTGAACCGTCACTTCAACAAGTGTGTAGCAGGGCACAGGAAGTTGTTCCTGTGGCACCTACACCAATTGAAGTGGAAGCTTATGATAGTGATCATGAAGCTTCGGATCAAGTCACTACCGAACCTCGTAGGACGACAAGGACGCGTACTACTTCGGAGTGGTACGGTGATCCTGTCTTGAAGGTCATGTTGCTAGACAACAATGAACCTACGAGCTATGGAGAAGCGATGGTGGGCCCAAATTCCAACAAATGGTTAGAAGCCATGAAATCCGAGATAGGATCCATGTATCAGAACAAAGCATGGACTTTGGTGGACTTGCCCGATGATCGGCAAGCCATTGAAATAAATGGATCTTTAAGAAGAAGACAGACGTGGACGGTAATGTCACCGTCTATGAAGCTCGACTTGTGGCGAAGAGTTTTTTCACAAGTTCAAGGAGTTGACTACGATGAGATTTTCTCATCCGTAGCGATGCTTAAAGTCCGCCGGATTCATGTTAGCATTAGCTGCATTTATGAAATCTGGCAGATGGATGACAAAACGAGTTTCCTTACCAGTCTTCGTATGGAAAGGTTGTATGTAATACAATCAGAAAGGTTTTGTCGATCCTGAGGATGCTAAAAGGTATGCTAGCTCTAGCGATCCTTCCATGGACTGGAGTAAGCATCTCGGAGTTGGAATGTGAACTTTGATAAGATGATCAAAGATTTTGGGTTTATACAAAGTTTATGAGAAACTTGTATTTCCAAAGAAGTGAGTGGGAGCACTATAGAATTTCTGATGAGTATATGTTGTTGACATGTTGATGATCAGAAATGATTTTCTAGAAAGCATATAGGGTTATTTGAAAGGTGTTTTTCAATAGAAAACCTGGATTAAGCTACTTGAACATTGAGCATCAAGATCTATAAGGATAGATCAAAATGCTTAATAATACTTTCAAATGAGCACATACCTTGACATGATCTTGAAGGTGTTCAAGATGGATCAGTCAAAGAAGAAGTTCTTGCCTGAGTTGTAAGGTACGAAGTTAAGACTTAAAGCTCGACCTCGGCAGAAAAGAGAGAAAGGACGAAGGTCGTCCCCTATGATTTAGACGTAGGCTCTACAGTATGCTATGCTAAGTACCGCACCGGTTGTGTGCCTTGCTACACATCTGGCAAGAGAGTACAAAGGTGATCAAGGAGTGGATCACCAGATAGCGGTCAAAATTATCCTTAGAAGAATAAGGATATGTTTCTCGATTATGGAGGTGATAAGGAGTTCGGCGTAAAGGGTTACGTTGATGCAAGCTTTAACACCTATCCGAATGACTCTGAGTAGCAAACCGGATACGTATAGTGGAGCAACCATTTGGAATAGCTCCAAGTGGAGAGTGGTAGCAGCATTTACAATATGACCTAGAGATTTGCGAAGTACATACGGATCTGAATGTTACAGATCCGTTGACTAAAACCTCTCTCACAAGCAGAACATGATCAAACCCCAGAACTCATTGAGTCTTAATCACATGATGATGTGAACTAGTTTAGTGACACAAGTAAACTCTTTGGATGTTGGTCACATGGTGATGTGACCTGTTAGTGTTAATCACATGGTGATGTGAACTAGATTATTGACTCTAGTGCAAGTGGGAGACTGTTGGAAATATGCCCTAGAGGCAATAATAAAAGTATTATTATATTTCCTTGTTCATGATAATTGTCTTTTATTCATGCTATAACTGTATTATCCGGAAATCGTAATACACGTGTGAATACATAGACCACAATATGTCCCTAGTGAGCCTCTAGTTGACTAGCTCGTTGTGATCAACAGATAGTCATGGTTTCCTGGCTATGGACATTGGATGTCGTTGATAACGGGATCACATCATTAGGAGAATGATGTGATGGACAAGACCCAATCCTAAGCATAGCACAAAGATCGTGTAGTTCGTTTGCTAGAGCTTTGCCAATGTCAAGTATCTCTTCCTTAGACCATGAGATCGTGTAACTCCCGGATACCGTAAGAGTGCTTTGGGTGTACCAAACGTCACAACGTAACTGGGTGATTATAAAGGTGCACTACAGGTATCTCCGAAAGTGTCTGTTGGGTTGACACGGATCGAGACTGGGATTTGTCACTCCGTGTAAACGGAGAGGTATCTCTGGGCCCACTCGGTAGGACATCATCATAATGTGCACAATGTGACCAAGGGGTTGATCACGGGATGATGTGTTACGAAACGAGTAAAGAGACTTGCCGGTAACGAGATTGAACAAGGTATCGGTATACCGACGATCGAATCTCGGGCAAGTAAAATACCGCTAGACAAAGGGAATTGTATACGGGATTCATTGAGTCCTTGACATCGTGGTTCATCCGATGAGATCATCGTGGAACATGTGGGAGCCAACATGGGTATCCAGATCCCGCTGTTGGTTATTGACCGGAGAACATCTCAGTCATGTCTGCATGGTTCCCGAACCCGTAGGGTCTACACACTTAAGGTTCGATGACGCTAGGGTTATAAAGGAAGTTTGTATGTGGTTACCGAATGTTGTTCGGAGTCCCGGATGAGATTCCGGACGTCACGAGGAGTTCCGGAATGGTCCGGAGGTAAAGATTTATATATGGGAAGTCTTATTTTGGTCGCCGGAAAAGTTTCGCACTTTATCGGTATTGTACCGGGAGTGCCGAAAGGGGTCCGGGGGTCCACCGGGGGGGTCCACCTGCCCCGGGGGGCCACACGGGCTGTAGGGGGTGCACCTTGGCCTATATGGGCCAAGGGCACCAGCCCCAAGAGGTCCATGCGCCAAGGAAACTTGGGGAGGGAAGAGTCCTCAAGGGGGAAGGCACCTCCGAGGTGCCTTGGGGAGGATGGACTCCTCCCCCCTTCTTGGCCGCACCCCTTCCTTGGAGGAAGGGGCAAGGCTGCGCCTCCCCCCTCTCCCTTGCCCCTATATATAGTGGAGGGGAGGGAGGGCAACCATACCTGAAGCCCTGGCGCCTCCCTCCCTCCCGTGACACCTCCTCCTCTCCCGTAGGTGCTTGGCGAAGCCCTGCAGGACTGCCACGCTCCTCCATCACCACCACACCATTGTGCTGCTGTTGGATGGAGTCTTCCTCAACCTCTCCCTCTCTCCTTGCTGGATCAAGGCGTGGGAGACGTCACCGGGCTGTACGTGTGTTGAACGCGGAGGTGCCGTCCGTTCGGCACTAGGATCTCCGGTGATTTGAATCACGACGAGTACGACTCCTTCAACCCCGTTCTCTTGAACGCTTCCGCTTAGCGATCTACAAGGGTATGTAGATGCACTCTCCTTCCCCTCATTGCTGGTTTCTCCATAGATAGATCTTGGTGACACGTAGGAAAATTTTGAATTTCTGCTACATTCCCCAACAGAAAGTGTGTCCGGCCAAAGGGGATCGAGCGTGTTGGGAAATGTGGTGCACCCCTGCAGGGAAGTTTATCTATTCGAATAGCCGTGTTGCTTGGTAAAAGGACGACCCGGAGTTGTACCTTGACCTTATGACAACTAGAACCGGATACTTAATAAAATACACCCTTCCAAGTGCCAGATACAACCCGGTGATCGCTCTCTCACAGGGCGACGAGGGGAGGATCACCGGGTAGGATTATTCTATGCGATGATACTTGGTTAACTTACCATCTACTCTCTTCTTCTGCTGCAAGATGGAGGTTGCTAGAAGGGTAGTCTTCGATAGGACTAGCTATCCCCCTCTTATTCCGGCATTCTGCAGTTCATTCCACATATGCTACCCTTTTCCATTTGATACCACTGCATACATATGTAGTGTAGTTCCTTGCTTGCGAGTACTTTGGATGAGTACTCACAGTTGCTTTGCCCCCCTTTTCCCCTTTCTATACCCGGTTGTTGCGACCAGATGTTGGAGTCCAGGAGCCAGACGCCACCGTCGACGACGACTCCTACTACTTTGGAGGTGCCTACTACTACGTGCAGGCCGCTGACGACGACCATGCGTAGTTTAGTAGGATCCCAGGCAGGAGGCCCGCGCCTCTTTCGATATGTATCCCAGTTTGTGCTAGCCATCTTATGGCAACTTGTTTAACTTATGTCTATACTCAGATATTGTTGCTTCCGCCGACTCGTCTATGATCGAGCTCTTGTATTCGAGCCCTCGAGGCCCCTGTCTTGCAATATGATGCTTGTATGACTTATTTTATTAGTAGAGTTGTGTTATGATATCTTCCCGTGAGTCCCTGATCTTGATCATACACGTTTGCGTGTATGATTAGTGTACGATTGAATCGGGGGCGTCACATGGAATTATTAGTGATTCATCTCGGATTTAACCACAAACAGGAGGATATCCAGTACGGCTCGACTTGATTGGAGATAATAGGTAGGCTAGAAACTGAGGACATGAGTTTTTGAGGCCGAACTAGATAATTACACATTGCTTGCCTAAAATATAGATACATGTCACTCTTATATAATGGATTTTTAGACCCTTGATACCTACTCCCTCCGTCCGGAAATACTTGTCGGAGGAATGAATGTATCTAGATGTATTTTAGTTTTAGATACATCCACTTTTATCTATTTCTCCGACGAGTAATTCCGAACGGAGGGAGTAATACAGTTTGACTAAATAAACTTATCCTAGTAATATAGTTTGTTATCTGATTATTTCTCTATTCTTTTCTCTCTTGAATTCCTCTATTGATATTCCTGTCCATGTCTTGTACATTGCTAGAGCATTAGGGCAATGAACCGACATTTATAACATCCTAACTAAGCAACAAAAATTGTAGAAGTGCATCATATGTACCAATAGACTAATTTCTAACTTCCTGCACACATCTTTATTGCGCTGATCTTGCCTGCCAGCCTGGTGTCTTTATCAGTTTCTCTTCACTTGATGAGAAACAATAGAGACAAGTTGGTAGGAGCTAGGACCTTACCGAGTCTAGGACGTATGTTGTAGGGGAAGGAGGGGGCTGGGCGTGGTGTTGCTCGCGGTCGCCGGCGGCAGGGCGCCATCGTGCAAGGGAGAGGAGGCAGCGCCATCGTGCGAGGGAGAGGAGGCGACGACGCAAGGGTTGGAGGCGGCTAGGGTTAGGGTCCGACTCCCGGCTCCTCTGGGAGCCGGGCAATAGATTTATTCTTATTGCTTGATTGTCATAGAGTCTTACAACTAGTGTATATAACCATGATGGAAAATAAAATAGATAACTTGCGGGCTAAGCCCCTAACTAAACCTGCCCAGTGGGCCTCCTACGGGCATAAATCTGCCCGGTCATAACATCTCTTCCCGCCTGCGCAAACAGCTCGTCCTCGAGCTGGAAGTCTGGGTAGTGCTGGCGGAACTCGTCGCGCTGCTCCCAAGTAGCGTCCTCCTCTAGAAGTCCAGCCCACTGAATCAACACATGCCACACCCCGCGACGTAGCTGGGCCTTCAGGACCTTCTTCGGTGCCGGAAGGAGACGCCCGTCGAAGGTTGGAGGAAGCGTTGGAGGAACCACAGGTGGCTCCCCACGGAAGGGCTTCAACAGCCCCACATGGAAGACGTCGTGGATGCGGGCCGGAAGCTGAAGACGGTACGCCACCGTCCCGATGCGCTCCAAGACAGCAAAAGGCCCGGCGTAGCGAGGACCCAACTTGCGCTTCGCGCGTAGGTCCAGTGATTGCGTAGAGCGATGAAGGAGACGCAGCCAAACCCAGTCACCCACCGCAAACTCTGCCTCACGATGGTGGTCGTCGTAGTAGTGTTTGTCCAGCTGCTGGGCCTGAAGGAGGCATTTCTGGACCTCTGCCAACATCTCGTCATGGCGCCGCATAAGATCACTGGCCCTCCGTCCGAGCCGTCGCCAGATCAACCGACAGTATGGGTTGGGGGGCCGGCCGTAGACCACCTCAAATTGAGTGGCGCGCAGGGCGGAGTGATAGGAGGTGTTGTAGCAGTACTCCGCCCACGAGAGCCAATCCACCCAAGCGCGAGGACGATCATCTGTGACACAACGCAAATACATGGCAATCACCTTTTTGACAACCTCGGATTGGCTGTCCGTCTGAGGATGGAAGGCTGTGCTCAGGCAGAGCTTCACGCCCGCTAACCGGAAGAGATCGCGCGAGACATGGCCGGTGAACACCGGGTCCCGATCAAAGAGGGAAACCCGTGGAGGCGAACGATATTGTCGAAGAAGGCACGTGCCACACATGCAGCAGCGTAAGGATGACCGAGCGCCATGAAGTGAGCATACTTGGAGAAGCGGTCGACCACCGTAAGAATGACCAATTTGCCGCCCACCTTGGGGAGGCCCTCGATGAAGTCCATGGAGATATTCGCCCAGACCTGAGACAACACCTCCAAGGGCTGGAGCAGACTGGCTGGTCGAAGCGTCTCCATCTTGTTATGCTGGCACGTCACACAAGACCGTACCCAGTCGCGGACCAGGGCCCGATCACCTGGGATGTAGAAGTCGGCGCGGAGACGATGGAGGGTTTTCTGCACACCCTCATGGCCCGCCGAATGGGCCAGCAGCAGCACCTGGTGACGGAGATCGTCGTGCGCCGACACGAAGACCCGGCACCCATGAAGGAGCAACCCATCGGCAAGGCGCCACGGCTCCTCCAGCTCACCCGCAGCCAGCTACTGCTGAAGGAGGAGGGCGTCTGGCGCGGCCGCCGTTGCCTGATGAATGTCGTCGAAGAGGGCGATGGTAGGCCCCGAGCGGATGCAGAGTGCCGCCCCCTCGAAGTCGCTGACGGTGGCGTCGTGGTCGGCGTCACGGCGAGACAGGGCGTCGGCCACGGTGTTAAGGCGGCCCGGTCAATACTCGACGGTGAAATCGAAGCCGAAGAGCTTGTTGATCCACTGGTGCTGCGGCACGGTCGAGAGCCTCTGGTCCAGCAAGAACTTGAGGTTATAGTGGTCTGTGCGAATCCAGAAAGACCGATCCCACAGATAGGGCTACCAATGGCGCACTGCTTGCACCAATCCAATGAGCTCTCGCTCATAGGCCGCGAGCTTAAGATGGCGCGCGACGAAGGGCCTACTGAAGAAGGCGAGGGGTCCATCTCCCTGATGAAGGACGGTGCCGAACCCTGCACCGAAAGCGTCGCAGTCCACGATGAACGGCTGGTCGAAGTCCGGCATCTAAAGCACAGGGCCTGTCGTGAGGCCCCCCTTGAGGGCCTCAAACACCTCAGTCACCTCCTCATCCCAGGCAAAGGCATCACGCCGGAGTACGCGCGTGAGTGGAGACGCGATGAGGCCGATCTCCCAGATAAATTTCCGGTAGTACCCCGCGAGGCCCAGAAACCCGCGAAGAGCCCACGGTGAATGCGGTGTCGGCCAGGCGGCGACGGCCGCCACCTTGTCGGCGTCCATGGCCACCACCTCGGCCAAGATGACGCGGGCAAGGTAGGAGACTGAAGGCATCCCGAACGAGCACTTCGAGCGCTTAAGATGAAGATGAAGCGCTCGAAGCTCGTTGAAGACGATGGCGACGTGCTGAAGGTGCTCCGCCGACGAGGCGCTGTAGATAAGAATATCATCAAAGACAACGAGCACAAACTAGCGCAAGTAGGGGTGGAGGACGTCGTTCATCAGAGCCTGAAAAGTCGCCGGTGCATTGGAGAGACCAAATGGCATGACCAAGAACTCGAAGTGGTCGTGATGAGTCCGAAACACTGTCTTGGCGATATCATCCGGGTGCATGCGCACCTGGTGGTAACCCGACCGGAGATCGAGTTTGGTGAAGAAGCGCGCCCCATGTAGCTCATCCAGGAGCTCATCAACCACCGGGATAGGAAACTTGTCCTTAAGTGTGAGGGCATTAAGGGCGCGGTAGTCGATGCAGAAGCGCCACGAGCCGTCTGACTTACGGACAAGGAGGACTGGCGCGGAGAACGACGATGTCGAGATCCGGATGATGCCCGCGGCGAGCATGAGTGCACACTGGCGCTCCAGCTCGTCCTTCTGCAGCTCCGGATAGCGGTATGGCCAGACCGCCACCGGCGCCGAGCCCGACAGGAGATGAATATAGTGATCGTACACCCGGGCTAGCGGAAGGCCCTGCGGCTCGTCGAAGAGGTCGCCGTGCTGTTGTAGGAGGTGCTCCAAGAGAGAGTGCTCGGCTTCGGTCGTGGCCATCGCCAGCTGGAGCTGGGGCCTCGACGGTGAGGTGCCCCAAACGCCCCCCACTTGACACGGCAGCCGAGATTCCAGAAGGACATCGTCAGGGCGTCGAAGTCCCAGAGGATGGGATCGAGGGTCTGTAGGAAATCGACACCAAGGATGAAGTCGAAGCAGCCCAAGTCGATGCCCACACACGTGATAGTGAAGTGCTCGTCGCCGATGGTGATGGGCACGTTCCGCGCGAGCCCATGACACCGAAGACAATCGCCATTGGCCACCATGACCCGAAGTTGCTCCCCGCCCATCGGCTGCAACGCTAAGCGGCTCATGGTAGCCTTGGGCAGGAAGTTATGTGTGGAGCCCGTATCCGAAAGGGCCACCAGGCGCTCGCCGTGTATCGTTACGAGCAAGAGCATGGTCCGCTCGTCACGGATGCCGTCAAGCGCATGGAGCGAGACCATGAGGGCCATCGCCGGGGAGGCCGCGGATGCGGCATCGACAGCCGCTGGGGGCGGCAGCGCGTCGAACCCATCGACCGGGGCGTCCTCCTCGGAGTAGTCGACCGTCTCCAGGTAGAAGAGGCACGGGTAGACATGGCCCGGCTCGTAGGACTGATCGCAGTTAAAGCACAGCCCCAGGCGTTGGTGCTCCAGCTGCTCCGCCGGAGAGAGACGATGGAAGGGCCGCGTCGCGGCCGAGGTGGTGGTCACCGGAGCGGCCGGGGGCGGCCGGCCCGGTGCGGGGGACTGCCTGGCGGCCTCCTCGAGCTGGGCCCGCTGGCTGCATGGCCTGGGCGCGACACTCGAAGGTGCGGGCATAATACATGGTCGTTTGGAGATCCTGGGGTACCTGAAGCTCCACGTCCACATGGATGTGATCCGGAAGTCCACCGACGAAGAGGTCGTCTAGCTGTTGCATTATCCTGCCCAACGCGTGGCAAGCCAGGGCCTGGAAACGGTCGGCGAAGTCCCGATGAGGACATCAATAGCATTGTTACACCCACAACCCCTGCTGCTATACATACTGGACCAATTACTAGAGCTCGCTCACACCAATTAAATTATCAGGTACTTTCGTTTCTTGGTAATGATTCTAATGTTCATGAGAATATGATGCTGCCTAAATTGGATACATTTGTTTTGCTTGCAAATGAAGGGCCTGGCATGGATAAGAGGGATGAACACTGGATCAAGACCAAGCATGAAGACGATGGCATGCGCAAGGTGATCAAGAACAGAGTTACAAGTGATGATTTCAGGACTTTGAAGCCACCATAAGGAGTGCATGAAGCCTTGGACGAAATATACAAGATGCCACTTCATAAATTTCGTCCAGAGGCTATTCTAGGTTCCGCGTCACCTTATTATTGGGCCAGGCCCATGTATTTTCGAAATACTTAAGTATAGGCTGTTTTTAGAGTCCCTATGTGTGGGGAAACAAGAGTTAGGGTTGGTTTCGGACCCCTTCCCCAAGGGCCACGAAATTCCCCCTCTTCCTCCATATATACAGCCCTTAGGGCATCGTTTAGACTTTGGGTTTTGTTTAGATTAAAAGTTCGCCATAGCTGCAACTTCGCGTACTTCGTTTGTGTCCAACGACCAGACCGAGACGTCACAGAACCCCACCTTCATTAATAAAGTTTTCCTCTTTTATTCGCAATATCCAGACTGCAATCTCAGTTTCTTGCTTGTTCTTCATTTGCTCGCAGGAAATAGACCCTCGTGGTCAGGTTGATCGTGCTCCGGCGTGGTCAATAACCCTCGGAAGTTGGTTTAGCGATTGCTAAGACGCGATGTCTTCGCACATTCATAGTCTGATCGTCAAAGTCGACTCCCATAGAAGACAACATCCGTCTCATCGAAACATCGGGACACCTTCGCCTCTATCAAGTGGTATCGGATTTCCAGGTTGCTCGATGAGATTTTACAGTTTTTCGTAGTTTAGATCGAGTCTGTTCTTCATACCTACAGTCCACGAAAAAGCCAAAAAAATTAGGGTTAGTTCATCATATCCGAACCAGTCTGAGCCTTTGCATAGTCTTTTCAGTATTTTGGTTTGTTGAGTTTGCGGTTGCATCATCGTGTCTAGTTGTTAGTCTTAGTGTCTAGTCCTTTAGAGTTTCGAGTTCTGTTCACAAGTAGTCACGCCATCATCGCATCATCATCATCACCGCTGCCATATACCACCATCATCGTCACCGCTGCCATATACCACCATCGTCATCACCGCTGCCATATACCACCATCATCATCGCCGCTACCATATACCACATATCCACCGCCATCACGATAATCTGAGTCCACCTCGATCACAGATTCACCACCAGTCCATATTCCACCGCCCTACATATATTCGCCACTAGTCCGAGTTCCACCAGATTCATCTCCGCCACCAGTCCTAGTCTGAGTCCAGTATTTGTTGCCTTGTTTTCAAGTTCCAGATCACGCGATACTTTGAGTCGTGACAGAGTAGGACTCCCGAGATTCCGTGCTACCCGTAGTAAAAAAATAGTTCCAGTTAAAAAAACTAAGTCTGGAAAATTCTGGCTAGGCAGTTTTTAGACCATTTGTAGACTTTTTCAAAAAAAAATTGTTGCGGCGAAAAAAAAGAGGATAAAAAGTGCAAAAAAGTGAAAAAAAGAAAAAAATTCAGAGCGTGCTCCCCCCTTGTTTCCGTGCAGCGTTCTGATTTTGTTAGTGTTCTAAGCTCGCGTCTCTAGCACGATCTAGCCTAGGACCAGCACAGTACCGTCGTTGAGCATTTATTCAAATTTGCATCTCTGAATTGATTATTACTAACCCTTTTTTGCACCATATTATAAGCCTTCCCAGCTCCACATACATCTACGTCATGCATTTGACTCTCCCTGGTAATCGCTCTATCCAAGCTTTGAGAGTTTTGACTACGACGGTTTCCGATCACCGCCTGCTGCTGGGTAAGAACTGGTAAGAATTTGAGATTTGCTTGACGGATTTGTGACACCCACCACCACCTCTTGTTAGTAGTCTGCAGGATCATATTCTTGTGTATTTCTATTGCTGCTAACCATGACAGGATCACAAGCCGACGAGATTGACTGGAAGAACATGACGAATAAGGAGTTGCATGATAAATTTCAGCAAATGATGAGTGGACAGGTGCAAAATGTGCTAAACAGATTTGAAGAGGCCATGGAAAAGATAGATGGCATGGAGAAGACGTTCGAAACAAAGCTCGATAACAAGTTTAATGAATTGCTCGCGCGTCTTCCACCACCACCACCGGCTGGACCTAACGCACCTCTACTACTACAACAACAACAACAACGACAACAACGATGACGATTACCTCCACGTCCCGAAACAGCCCTCCGCCGAGCGAGCCGTCTCCCTCTTGCACCTGACCAAACTGTTGGTGCTGCTGTTGATACTTCTGTGGCTCCTGCTGCTGATGTGGAGGAGGATGATTTTGCGGGAGATTACGAGGATGATGTTGATCAAAATTAGAACTACGTGCAACCACCAGCACCACAACCACCAGGTCATCCACATGCAAATAATGGCAATGGTAGGGCTCCCCATCAGGTACGAGATCATGACCATCTCCCTAAACTGAAATTGAATATTCCGCCATTCGAGGGGAGATATGTTCCTGATATATATCTTACTTGGGAGTTAGAAACTGAACAACAATTTACATGTTTACAATATCCTGAGGAGAGACGTGTTCCTGCTGCTGTTTGTGCTTTCACTAGCTTTGCATGTGTTTGGTGGTCTGAATATTGTAGATTATATCCTATTCCAGCTACTTGGCTGCTTTGAAAACTGCTATGCATACTCGTTGGGTTCCACCATATTATCAACGTGAATTACTTCAAAAATTGCAGCGTTTAAGACAAGGAAAAAATTCCGTAGAAGAATATTATCAGGAATTACAAACTGGCATGATTAGATGTGGTATTGTTGAGGAGAATGAAGCTATGCTTGCACGTTCTATGGGTGGATTAAATAGAGAGATTCAAACCATTCTAGAGTATAAGGAGTATACTAATATCACTCGTTTATTCCATCTTGCTTGTAAAGCTGAGCGTGAAGTGCAGGATCGACAGGCATTGGCGTGAACTAACTTTTCTGCAGGTCGATCTTCATCATGGACACCACGTGCATCCTCTACTTCCACTGGACCAGCACCTCCATCAGGTGCCACCTCCAGCCGTGATACAAGAAAGCAAGCACAACCACCACTATCTGCCAAGAGCACACCTGCTGGGCCTGTGCATAGCTCTTCTTCTTCCATGGCATCAACAGGGCACGCAATTGATATTATTTGTCGTCGTTGTAAGGGAAGAGGACATTTTGCGAGAGAATGCAAATCTCAGCGTGTGATGATTGTTACTGAGGATGGTGGGTATGAGTCCGCTATTGACTTTGATGAGGAGATTTTGGCTCTTATTACACATGAAGAACACGGTGGAGATGATTCTGATCATGAGACGCAATACATGGCTGCTCAAGATGCTGACAGGTATGAATGTTTAGTTGCTCAATGTGTTTTGAGTGTGCAGGTTACACAAGCCGAGTCGGCTGTTTGACACGTATCACACACATCATGTGATGAGAAACAAGGTCAAAATTTATTGATGGTAGAAGGTTGACCACATAGTTGCTCGCCGTTGAGGCGGCCGCGGCACGCTCCGCTTTGGCGTCCCTCCCCGTGTTCTGCTCGCTGTTGAGGCAAAATTACAATGGCAACAGTTAATAACTCTTAATAATTGTCTTTCACATTCAGGATAATTTAAAATGCCAAATGCGGCAAGGCCAGAACACTCATGACCTACATATGCATACAATTATAATAAAATATAAGCTAAAAGGCTGAGCTGGCAGCCTTTCGACTATGGTCTTCTCGGACTCCATGATCAGCATAGCACCCTTGCGGCCGTTCACTCCGAGTGTCCCGACCCGCCTCCGCCTACGGAGCTGCTGGCGCTGGGAGGCTCTTGGGGCTGCCGGGCCTCTTCCAGAAGAGCTTGACAACGTGCAATTGCGCGCATGATAACTCCGCGGAACCGCTCCATTTACATGTCTCTAGCCTGGTAGCAAATTCCGTCGATCACCTACATCCTCAAGATATCACATTGCCGATGTTCTACTTCGTCGGGGACGTCAACTCTGCCAATGATGTGCTCGAGCCTGGCCACCACATCATCGGGATCGAGGTTGACGCGGCTGTTGCGGGCAATGATGAAGCCGCAGGCTGCCTTTGTCTTGACTGAATCGCAGAGGTCCTCTGCCCATTCCTTGCGGGGCATCAGGCTCGTGATGAGCACTGGTGACGATGGTTCTTCGGGTGGGTTGTCGATCATGCCGCCGAGCAGCTCTGGATCTTTTGCATGGTGGATGGCAAATTGCTCATCACACCTCCTCTACAATATGTCGATTGTGCTCCCAAGGACCGTGACGCTGATATCGCTGCCAATGGGCCATGGTTCCTGCACCGGCCGATGAAGCTCTTGCTCCCCAACCTTCTCCGGCTCATTCTCCTCGCCGAAGATGTAACACAGGTAGGCGTCGAAGTCTAAGATTTGGTCGTTGCCTGGCATGCTTGGAATAAGTAATGGTAGATGAGCGAGGACTAGAGCTTCGCAGAGTGTCGCGGCGGTGCGTTGCCGCCTGGATTATATGCAGCAAGCCGTTAGCTGGTGGCGGGAAACTGGTGAGGGAATAGGCGTTGATTCTACAATTCACCCATGTGGAGAGCGGGAAGCATTCGCTGGAGCACGGGAAGACTAAGTGGAGCACACTGATAACCCACAAGTATAGGGGATCAATTGTAGCCTCTTTCGATAAGTAAGAGTGTCGAACCCAATGAGGTGCTAAAGGTAAAACAAATATTCCCTCAAGTTTTATCGACCACCGATACAACTCTATGCACGCTTAATGTTCGCTTTACCTAGAACAAGTATGAAACTAGAAGTACTTAATAGGTGTTTTTGTATAGGTTTGCAAGATAATAAAGAGCACACAAATAAAAAGTAGGGTCTATTTTAGGTAAATAAGCAATAAAGTTAGTATAGAGGGTGTGCAAAAGTGGTGGTAGGAGTTGCGAAATTGTCCCTAAGCAATTGACTACGTTACTAGACCGATAGAAAGTTTTATGTGGGAGAGGCCACTTCTAGTATGTCATCCCTGACTTGGAATTCTATGCACTTATAATTGGAACTATTAGCAAGCATCCGCAACTACTAATGTTCATTAAGGTAAAACCCAACCATAGCATTAAGATATATTGACCCCCCTTCAATCCCGTATGCTTCAATTTCAATGCTAGGTTGAAGCTTCTGTCACTCTTGCCCTCCAATACATAGTCCTATCAACATACAACTAACCTTATGGTGTGATCCACGTGCGCTCTCATATGATGGGCACCAAAGGACAGCAACATAACCACAAGCAAATTAAATCAATCATAGCAATTCACCAATTACCGATAGGACAACGAAAATCTACTCAGACATCATAGGATGGCAACACATCATGGGATAATAATATGAAGCATAAAGCACCATGTTCAAGTAGTGGGTACAACGGGTTGCAGGAGAGTGGAACGCTGTAGATAGATGGGGGAAGGTGATGGAGATGTTGGTGAAGATGACGGAGGTGTTGGTGTAGATTGCGGCGATGATGATGGCCCCGACGGTGTTCCGGCGCTATCGGAAGAGAGGGGGAGAGAGACCCCATTCTTATTCTTCCTTGACCTTCTCCCTAGATGGGAGAAGGGTTTCCCCTCCGGTCCATGGCCTCCATGGCGGCAGAGGGGCGAGAGCCCCTCCGAGATTGGATCTGTCTCTCTGTCTCTCTCTGTTTCCGCGTTCCAGATTCTGCCCTTTCACCGTTTCTTATATTCCCGGAGATCCGTAACTCCGATTGGGCTGAAATTTGCACATGATTTTTATCCGGATATTAGCTTTCTTGCGGCGAAAGAAGGGCACCAAACGCCTTACGGGGTGGCCACAAGGGCCCAGAGAGGGCCTAACCCCCTGGGGCGCGCCCCTGCCTCGTGGCCCCCTCGGGCATCGTCTCGCGTTGATTCTTCTTCCCAAAAATCACATATATTCCAAAAAAAATCTCCGTCAGTTTTTATCCTGTTTGGACTCCGTTTGATATGGATTTTCTGCGAAACAAAAAACATGCAACAAACAAGAACTGGCACTAGGCACTGGATCAATATGTTAGTCCCAAAAATAGTATAAAAAGTTGCCAAAAGTATATGAAAGTTGTATAATATTGGCATGGACCAATAAAAAATTATAGATATTACGGAGACGTATCAACATCCCCAAGCTTAATTCCGGCTCGTTCTTGAGTAGGTAAATGATAAAAAAGATAATTTTTGATGTGAAACGCTACCTAGCATAATCTTGATCATGTAATCTAATCATGGCATGAAAATTAAGACACGAGTGATTCAAAGCAATAGTCTATCATTTGACATTAAGACAATATTACTTCAAGCATACTAATAAAGCAATCATGTCTTTTCAAAATAACATGGCCAAAGAAAGTTGTCCCTACAAAATCATATGGTATGGCTATGCTCCATCTTCACCACACAAAATATTCAAATCATGCACAACCCCGATGACAAGCCAAGCAATTGTTTCATACTTTTGACGTTCTCAAACCTTTTCAACTTTCACACAATACATGAGCATGAGCCATGGATATAGCACTATAGGTGGAATAGAATATGATGATGGAGGTTGTGTGGAGAAGACAAAAAAGGGAGAAAGTCTCATATCGACGTGGCTAATCAACGGGCTATGGAGATACCCGTCAATTGATGTCAATGCGAGGAGTAGGGATTGCCATGCAACGGATGCACTAGAGCTATAAGTGTATGAAATCTCAAACTAAAACTAAGTGGGTGTGCATCCAACTTGCTTGCTCATGAAGACCTCGGGCATTTGAGGAAGCCCATCATCAGAATACACAAGCCAAGTTCTATAATGAAAAATTCCCACTAGTATAAGAAAGTGATAACTCAAGAGACTCTCTATATGAAGAACATGGTGCTACTCTGAAGCACAAGTGTGGTAAAAGGATAGTAACATTGCCCCTTCTCTCTTTTTCTCTCATCATTTTTTTTATTTTTTTGGTGGGATTCTTTGGGCTCTTTTTTATTTGGGATTCTTTGGACTCTTTTATTTTGATAACCTCACATGGGACAATGTTCTAATAATGATGATCATCACACTTTTATTTACTTACAACCCAATATTACAACTCGATACTAGAACAAAGATACGACTCTATATGAATGCCTCTGGCAGTGTACCAGGATGTGCGATGATCTAGCATAGCAAAGATATCAAAAAACGGACAAGCCATGAAAATATCATGCTAGCTATCTTACGATCATGCAAATCAATATGACAATGACTGCTCAAGTCATGTATATGATGATGCTGGAAGTTGCATGGCAATATATCTCGGAATGGCTATGGAAATGCCATAATAGGTAGGTATGGTGGCTATTTTGAGGAAGATATAAGGAGGCTTATGTGTGATAGAGCGTATCATATCATGGGGTTTGGATGCACCGGCAAAGTTTGCACCAACTCTCGAGGTGAGAAAGGGAAATGCACGGTACCGAAGAGGCTAGCAATGATGGATGGGTGAGAGTGCGTATAATCCATGGACTCAACATTAGTCATAAAGAACTCACATACTTATTGCAAAAGTCTATTAGCTATCGAAACAAAGTACTACCTGCATGCTCCTAGGGGGATAGATTGGTTGGAAAAGACCATCGCTCGTCCCGTCCGCCACTCATAAGGAAGACAAATCAATAAAGAAATCATGCTCCGACTTCATCACATAACGGTTCACCGTACGTGCATGCTACGGGAATCACAAACTTCAACACAAGTATTTCTACAATCCACAACTACCCACTAGCATGACTCTAATATCACCATCTTTATATCGCAAAACTATTGCAAGGAATCAAACATATCATCTTCAGTGATCTACAAGTTTTATGTAGGATTTTATGACTAACCATGTGAATGACCAGTTCCTGTCATCTCTCTAAATAGATATAAGTGAAGCTAGAGAGTTTAATTCTTTCTACAAAAGATATTCCCACGCTCTAACAAATATAAGTGAAGAAAAAGAGCATTCTACAAATGCCGGTTTTCTATGTGAAGAGAAACATGCAACCCAAACTTCAAATGATGTAAGTGAAGCACATGAAGCATTCTATAAAGCCATACTCAAAAGATATAAGTGAAGTGCAAAGAGCATTCTATAAATAAACCATGGACTATCTCATACTAGCATGGTGCATAAAATAAAGTTTAAAACTAAATGCAAAACGCGCTCCAAGATTTACACACATCGCATGAACGAAACAGATCCGAAAACATACCGATACTTGTTGAAGAAAGATGGGATGCCTTCCGGGGCATCCCCAAGCCTAGACGCTTGAGTCTCCTTGAATATTTACTTGGGGTGCCTTGGTCATCCTCAAGCTTGAGCTCTTGCCTCTCCTCCTCCTACTCACATCAAGACCTCCTCGATCTTCGAACACTTCATCCACACAAAACTCAACAGAAAACTCGGTAAGATCCATTAGTATTATAAAGAAAATCACTACTCTAAGTACTATTGCAAACCAATTCATACTTTGTTTTTGCATTGTAGCTACTGTAATATAAATTTTCCATGGCTTAATCCACTGATAGAAATTGATAGTTTCATCAAAACAAGCAAACTATGCATCAAAAACAGAATCTGTCTTAAATAGGACAATCTGTAGTAATCTGAACATTCACCATACTTCTGGCACTCCAAAAATTCTGAAATAATTTGGAAAAATAAACAATTTGTATATAAAGACAGTGCAAAAAGTTTCAGAACTGTTTGATGTTCGAGTAAAAAAATGTAAAATCGCGCACTACAGACAAAGTTTTTGTCTTGCACCGCACAAACCAACAAGCAATGTAAACATCCTAAAGGCAAATATTGGCACATTATTCTTCTTTTTAAACTTTATAAAAGCACACAAAAAAAATAAATGACTCTCTAAAACTTCTGGGTTGTCTCCTTGGAAGCGTTTTCTTTAAATCCATTAAGCTAGGCATATAGTGCTCAAGTAATGGATCCACCCGGATCCCAAGGTATGTCAAGCCAATTTTAATTAACAATGATTTGTGATTTAGTAGTGACCACAAAGCAACATATATCAAGCAATGACGAATTTTAACTCTCTTCCTATGCATCGGCATGTCATAAAAGAACAATTCATGCACACATAGTAAAGGCCAATGCATAGTATAAACAGTTTCTTGCAATTCTATCGTGTTGGAAACATAAAGAGGAGGAGATGTAGTTCCTCTCTCATAATAATTGCAAGTAGGAGCAGCAATCACATGCATATTATAGTCATCAAAATTATCATGTGCAACAGTAAAAGGCAATCCATCAATATAATCCTTAATAAGTGCAAACTTATCCGATATAGTGTAGTCGGGAGAATTTAAAAAGATAATAGGACTATCATGCGTGGGTGCAATAGCAACAATTTCATGTTTAACATAAGGAACTATAGCGAGTTCATCTCCATAAGCATAATTCATATTGATATCTTGGCCACAAGCATAGCAAGCATCGTCAAAAAGGGATATTTCAAAAGAATCAACGAGATCACAACAATCATCATAGCATTCATCCTTCGGTAGTTTCGAAGGGAAATTAAACAATGTATGGGATAAAGAGTTACTCTCATTAGATGGTGGGAACGGGTGATCAATCCGCTCCTCCTCCTTTTGTTCTCCGCTCTCCTCCTCATATTTTTCATCCAATGAGCTCACAATGTCATCAATTTCTTCTTCCATAGACTCCTACAAAATATTAGTCTCTTCTTGGACAGCGGAGGAGTCCTCAATATATGGTTTAATATAAGGATTAGAAGCATAATTATCATAGCAATATTTAAGTATGGCCAATTTTGCAGATTTGTAGAGAGTAGTACCACACTCTTCAATAAAAGAAGCAATTTCACAAGTACCCCTAAAAGCAACAAATTCTTCAATTTGTTGAACATCATAGTTATTATAAACACCCTTAGTATACGAAGATACGATTCCATTATCACGAAACCCACATTGGTAAGGAATGTGTTTCTTAGGGTCTTTAGAACAACAAGTACAATCATATATTTCACATAAATTCCAAGCATAGCACTGCAAACTGTGAATTTGATCCAGTAAAAGTTTCCCTTTTTCAGATATGCGGTGTCGCACATAACAAGCATGCTCATCTAAAGATTTGCCCTCAACTAAGCTAGTTGGGTTTTCAGCCCGAGCACATAGGGATCGAAGATGATCCAAGGAAAAAGCTTCAGTAGTGTGATAGATTTTGAGTGGTTCTTCAACCATTGGTTCAGTAGGTACCACAAATTTTGTTGGTATTTTGCATTCCCTACCCATAAGTAAAGATAGAAAACAAGAGCACAAAATAAAAACTACTTAGTGATAAAGCAAACAAGCACACACAAGAATATTCACCCCATGCTATAACTCCCCGGCAACGGCGCCAGAAAAAGGTCTTGATAACCTACAAGTATAGGGGATCAATTGTAGCCTCTTTCGATAAGTAAGAGTGTCGAACCCAACGAGGAGCTAAAGGTAAAACAAATATTCCCTCAAGTTCTATCGACCACCGATACAACTCTACGCACGCTTAACGTTCGCTTTACCTAGAACAAGTATGAAACTAGAAGTACTTGGTAGGTGTTTTTGGATAGGTTTTCAAGATAATAAAGAGCGCGTAAATAAAAAGTAGGGGCTGTTTTAGGTAAAGAAGCAATAAAGTTAGTATAGCGGGTGTGGAAAAGTGGTGGTAGGAGTTGGGAAATTGTCCATAAGCAATTGACTACGTTACTAGACTGATAGCAAGTTTTATGTGGGAGAGGCCACTGCTAGCATGTCATCCCTGACTTGGAATTCTATGCACTTATGATTGGAACTATTTTGCAAGCATCCGCAACTACTAACGTTCATTAAGGTAAAACCCAACCATAGCATTAAGATATATTGGTCCCCCTTCAATCCTGTATGCATCAATTTCTATGCTAGGTTGAAGCTTCTGTCACTCTTTCCCTCCAATACATAGTCCTATCAACATACAACTAACCCTATGGTGTGATCCACGCGCGCGCTCATATGATGGGCACCAAAGGAAAACAACATAACCACAAGCAAATTAAATCAATCATAGCAATTCACCAATTACCGATAGGACAACGAAAATCTACTCAGACATCATAGGATGGCAACACATCATGGGATAATTATGAAGCATAAAGCACCATGTTCAAGTAGAGGGTACAACGGGTTGCAGGAGAGTGGACCGCTGTAGATAGATGGGGGAAGGTGATGGAGATGTTGGTGAAGGTGACGGAGGTATTGGTGTAGATTGCGGTGATGATGATGGCCCCGACGGTGTTCTAGCGCCATCGGAAGAGAGGGGGAGAGAGACCCCCTTGTTTTTCTTCCTTGACCTTCTCCCTAGATGGGAGAAGGGTTTTCCCTCTGTTCCATGGCCTCCATGGTGGCGGAGGGGCAAAATCCCCTCCGAGATTGGATCTGTCTCTCTGTCTCTCTCTGTTTCTGCATTCCAGATTCTGCCCTTTCACCATTTCTTATATTCCCGGAGATCCGTAACTCCGATTGGGCTGAAATTTGGACATGATTTTTATCCGGATATTAGCTTTCTTGCGGCAAAAGAAGGGCACCAACTGCCTTATGGGGTGGCCACGAGGTCCCGGGGCGCGCTTGACCCCCTGGGGCGCGCCCCCTACCTCGTGGCCCCCTCGGGCATCGTCTCGTGTTGATTCTTCCCAAAAATCACATATATTCCAAAAAAATCTCTGTCAGTTTTTATCCCGTTTGGACTCCGTTTGATATGGATTTTCTGCGAAACAAAAGCCATGCAACAAACAGGAACTGGCACTGGGCACTGGATCAATATGTTAGTCCCAAAAATAGTATAAAAAGTTGCCAAAAGTATATGAAAGTTGTAGAATATTGGCATGGAACAATAAAAAATTATAGATACGACGAAGACGTATCACACACACAACCCGAATACCGTATCCGGTGCCACGTGTTATTTATCATACGAGTGTTAACATAAGGAAATGCATGTGTAACTTACTAATCATCGCACACGAGTACTCGCAGATGCATCGTGTGCGATACTACTAGCCACCACAATCAACTAGTTTGCATTTTCCAAGTATTTTGTACACTCAGAATCGCACACGAACTAACTGTATTAAGAGTCTGTGTTGTAAATTCTCATCGCAAACAGTTCATCCGAGTCGGCTGTTTGACACGTATCACACACATCTTGTTAAGTTGAATTGTTTCTGTTGCGTTCGCTAATCGAAAACAGTTCGTCCGAGTGAACCATATGCCCTATATCACACACACCTTGATCTGGCTAACCGTTTATGGCCATGTTTGGTTCGGCTGTGGATTTCTAAAAGCAACTGTGAAAAATCTGCTATGGAAAATCTGACGTGAAAAAGATGTAGGTCATTTGGCAAACCAGCTGACACAGCTTTTTCAGATTTTGGCCTGCAGCGGAATCAGATTTTGGAAAGCACGTCCTGGGCTGCTTCCGCTTTTTGTTCAGGTTTTGGCAGTGGATTTCTGGAATCGGATTTTGCTGGGTTCGCCCCTTGGTTCAGATTATGCTGCGCGGCAGCGAAATCCGTTGATAAAAGCTGAACCAAACAGGGCCTACGTTGCACTCCCTAATAGAAAGTGATTCATCAGAGAAAATTGTATGCCGTATATCGCACACACATTGATATGGCTGCCCGTTTCTGTTGTTCTGCCTCATCGCAAACAGTTCGAATGGGTTAACCGTGTGCCCTGCATCGCACACGCAACTAAAATGTGAACCGTGTTTGATGCGTACTCCATCGCAAATGTTTTGCACCTTTTTGACGATTTTTTACATCCCCGTTTGTGATTAATGCATCGCAGACAGTTTCGTCAAAGGGTCTCTGATCATAGTGTTGCATTAGCAGCATCCTACAGTAGTGTAGCCACTGTCAAGGATTTGTTCGACATGCTAGATTACACCTCCGAAGACATCGACGGTATGGACGACGATGCCGGGGACAACCAAAGCCAAGACCCGCCATTTGCCAGACGCTGGACGGCTACCTCCACATATGATATGTATATGGTGGATACACCCAAAGAGGACGACGACGAAGACAGGAAAGATCTGAGTGAGGACAAGCCCGCGGACGCACCACCAAAACATCGACGTCAGCGATGCCGCTCAAAATCGCGTTGCGAAAAGGACAGTAATATCGGCAACAGAGACAATAACACTCCGAACAATGCCGATGATCCCGAAGACCCCGTCGAGCCTACGTCCGAACAAGATGATTGGGAGGAGGGACAAGTCAATCCCGACAAGCCGGTCGGGAATGAGGATTCGGAAGATAGTAACTATCTACCGATCTCCAAGGATGATGTCAGCCTCGACAACAAAGACTTCATCATGCCAGAGGAACCCCTCGAGCAAGAGTGCTTTAAGCGTCAGCTAATCGCAACTGCGTGAAGCTTAAAGAAGAAGCAGCAACAGCTCCAAGCCGAACAAGATACCCTCAATGACAGATGGAACAAAGGCCTAGCTGCTGAAGAATATGGCCTCAAGCACCCAACAAAGAGTTATCCAAAGCATCGACTACAACCACAATTCGACGACGAGGCCCTTGAGCCAATACCGTCGAGATATGACCGTGTTGATGAACCAGACCGACCATCACGTGGGCGAGATAAAGCGGATACTTACCCAAAACACCAGCCCCTACCACCTCGCCGTCGAGGCAAAGAGGTAGCAGCTCCGGGCTATACCTACGACTTACGCTAGGACCTGGAAAATAGAGCCGGTCAGGCCAGATCAATCTATGGATCAAGAGGGCGTGCCCCAACGCAAGACGACGACCATCAAGCCTGGCGCGATAGGCATAACCTCACCCGGGCCGAAAACTAAATATGGATGTCATCCGAACTCAATCACGATGTTGCCCGATACAGAGGCCCCGCACACCCCTTATGCTTTACCGATGAGGTAATGCAACACCAGTTCCCAGAAGGGTTTAAACCCGTAAACCTTGAAGCATACGATGGAACGACCGATCCCGCGGTATGGATTAAAGACATTCTTCTCCATATTCCACATGGCTGATGGCAACGATCTCCATGCCATCAAATAGCTGAAAGGACCAACACGACACTAGTTAAACAGCCTCCCAGAGAACTCCATTGGTAGCTAGGAAGATCTGGAGGATGCCTTTAGAGACAACTTCCAAGGCACCTATGTCCGCCCTCCGGACGCCGATGACCTTAGTCATATAGTCCAGCAACCTAGAGAGTCATCCCGCAAACTCTGGACTAGGTTCTTGATTAAAAAGAACCAAATTATTGACTGTTGGGACGCCGAAGCCCTCGTAGCCTTCAAACATAGCGTCCGTGACGAATGGCTCGCCCGACACCTCGGCCAAGAAAAAGCCGAAGTCCATGGCAGCCCTTACCGCACTTATGACCCGCTTCTGCGCGGGAGAAGACAACTGGTTAGCTCGTAGAAGCAACAGTACCAGCGACCTCGGCACCTCTGAAGCCAAAGGTGGCAACGGTAGGCCACGACGAACAAACACAAGCGTCGAAGCAATAATGAAGATACCGAAGACATGGCGGTCAACACTGGATTTGGTGGCGCTAAATCCGGTCAGCGGAAGAGGCCATTCAATGGAAATAAAGATGGTCCATCCAATTTGGACAAAATACTCGATCGACCTTGCAAGATTCATGGCACCCCTGATAAGCCTGCCAACCACTCCAACAGAAATTGTTGGGTCTTTAAATAGGCCCGTAAGTTAAACACCTAACATAAGGGGAAAGGACCGCCAAGCGAGGACGATGAAGAGCCCCGCCCACCTAACACAGGGGGGCAAAAGAAATTCCCCCCTGAGGTGAAAACAGTGAACATGATCTACGTCACGCATATCCCCAAGAGGGAGCGCAAACCCGCGCTAAGGGACATCTATGCCGTAGAGCCCGTTGCCCCTAAATTCAACCCGTGGTCGGCTTGTCCGAGCACCTTCGATGGCAGGGACCACCCAACCAGTATCTGTCATGGAGGTTCGGTAGCTCTGGTCCTCGATCCAATCATTGACGGATACCATCTCACTCGAGTCCTTATGGACGGTGGTAGTAGTCTTAACTGGATCTATCAAGACACCATCCGTAAAATGGGCATTGACCCATCAAGAATCAAGCCTACTAGCACCACCTTTAAAGGAGTGATACCCAGCGTAGAAGCCCGCTGCAAGGGCTCAATAACATTGGAAGTAGTCTTCGGTTTGCTGGATAACTTCCGAAGTGAAGACTTGATCTTCGACACCGTCCCCTTCCGCAGTGCTTATCATGCACTGCTCGGACGAACCGCCTTCGCCTGCTTCAATGCGGTCCCGCATTATGCTTACTTAAAGCTCAAAATGCCTGGACCCCACAACGTTATCACAGTCAATGGAAACATGGAGCACTCCCTTCGTACTAAGGAGCACACCACGGCCCTCGCGGCTGAAGTGCAGAGAAGCTTCCCTAGGCCGAACACCTCATCGGCCATCAAGCCCCCGAACACTATTAAACGCGTCTGGTCTACCCTGCATGATGACAACTCGGTGGCTCCAGAGCTAGACTAGCAGTTTTGCCTCCGTCGATCGCCACACACATCCACGGCAGATGTACCCCGCGTGCATAATTACGCACTCAAAATACTATGGGCAACGATGGAGGCACAATACGGATAGGTCTATAGCGCGGCTTGACCCTATGTGACCTTGACCTTTTTCCTTTGATCTTTTCTTTTCCCGTACCACAGGTGAATTAAAACCTAACTCCACGACCATGCAAGGACCTTTCCGGGCCTGTTTTCACATAAACAACCTTGGACCGCTCCTCTCAAGGAATATTTTTCACAAAGGCGAAAGCGGCGCAGACGTGCGGCAGGGCATCAATGAGATCTTCAAGACCATTTTTCCTTTTTAAGGTCCTGTATACAACTTTCCCTTGTGTACAAACTTCGGCATGTAAAATAGCCTTGGCATTATCTGTAATAGCACGTCTTGACGTATCAAACAGATTATAATGAAAACGATTCTTTAACCAACCCTCGTTCGGTCTTGGTTCGTTTCACCATCTGCATTCCTCTTTTTGTGCTAAGATTGCCACATATACATCCCGGTACAGCTTCCATACCAGGGGCTCTATTCGGCCACACATATTTAAAAAAAAGAGGAGTTCGAGCAATTTTAGAGTATACTTCGGCGTCCCGAATATTGCATTATATGCATCAGCTCCGAATCATGTCTTTGGTCAATAATTGGGTTGCCCGGCTCCTGTGATTACTACCTTATGTTCTGCTCGTTCGGCTAGGGTAGTAAAGGGAGAACTACTGCGATTGTGTTTCTGGTTCGTCCGGTCAAACACCTCAGTAGAGAAAGCCGAAAACTGACTATCATGATACGGCGAGAGCTGGTCAGCGATTCGGCAACTTTCTATAAATCTTTTATGATTCTTTTTCCAAAGGACTGGCCCTCACTCAATCCCACTTCTTAGGCACACCAGTTTAGATAGCCGCATATGCACCAGGGGCTAGTACTTAGCCCCATTGTCAAACTCCTATGGCTAAGTGAAAGTGCTAAAGCTGCATAGTCTGATTGTCTAGTTCGCTGCACAAACACCTCCTTTATGAACCAAGACATTGGGTCAAGTGTGGTCGTGCGCTATTCCAAACACCCCCGTAGCATCTACGTAGGGGCTGAAGCGAACGACTGGCAAACTCTCAGAAATAAAAACAGCTGCACAAGAGGAAAATAATTTTAGATAAAGACATAAATATATTACAAAGCCTTAGTTCATGAAACAATGTCTGGACAACCCAGATACATTCATTCAAACATGACATCCTTCGAGCATTGACCCTCTATTAAATGGGCACCCTCTAGGACGTCATCGAAATACTGCTCCGGCTTGCGGTGGTCCTTGCCTTCGAGTGGGCCCTCGATCGCCACAACGGCGGCCTTCATCTTCGCCTAGTGCATCTTGACACGGGCAAAGGCCATCCGCGCACCCTCTATGCATGCCGAGCGCTTCATAGCTTCAACTCGGGGCAGGGCGTCGCCAAGCCGCTTGACCAGGCCGAAGTAGCCGCTAGGAATGGGTTCAGCTGGCCACATCCGGACTATGAGGTCCTTCATGGCCAACCCGGACATCCTATGCAGCTCCGCCAGCTGCATCATCTGGTTGTTCAACAGCGTTGGACGCTCCAGCGCCAGGTACTGTGACTAGAAGAGCTTCTCCGTCGTGTTCCCATCTTGTGCCCGAAAATACTGTGCGGCGTCAGCAGCACTCCTCGGAAGATCCGCAAAGGCGTCTGGAGAACTCCATAGTCGAGTGAGCAAGGAATATTTCTGACTACCAAATTTACTTTGTAAAAGAAAGGGCTTACCAGCCGCTATCTGTTCGGCCTGCTTGATCTCCTCGCGAGCCACCCGGGACTCGGTCCGCGCTTCCTTGGCCTCCTGGAGAGCCTTGGTGAGCTCACCCACCTGGGCCTTATTCTTCTCCTCCAAGGCCTCGCACTTGCGTGGCATCCTTGAGCTCTTGCTCCACTTCGGTCACCCGCTCTTCATACTGGTGGCGGGTGACCTGCTCGGCCTTTAAATCCGTAGCCGTTTTGTCAGCGGTTGCTTTGCTCACCAGTGCCTGCTCCTTGGCTTGGGCAAGGGCGCTTTTCAAGGTCTCGACCTCGGCCACACTACTGCAATAATGATCAGGGCAACACACGAGCTTAGACTCTGCATCGGCATGTTACTTAAGGTGTGAAAATAATTTCCTGAACATACCTCGCGCCTCATCAAACCACTTGTTAATGCAGACGATATCATCATTGGCCAACTGCAGCTTCTGCTTGAGTTTGGAAACCTCAGCGGCCTGGGCGGTCGCCGCTAACAGGGAAGCCTGTTTACCAATAGATCAGTATGTTACCTCCTGTGATTATTATTTGATCCTCTGTTTGTTTTTTCCAAAACCAGACAGAGTCTCACGGGCTACTATCTATACACAGGCATATTTTTCATATGAAAAGCAACTAAGAATATTACATTGCATACCTCAAATCCTGTTAGCAGGCTGGTGAAGGCTTCGCTCAGCCCGCTCTTGGCGGACTGAACCTTCTCAACCACCACACCCATTAGGGTGCGGTGCTCCTCCACAATGGAAGCACATCGCAGTGCCTCCATCAAAGTGTTCGGCGCCTCCGGATTAATGGAGGTCACCATCGGAGTGAAGGAAATATGCCCTAGAGGCAATGATAAAGTTATTATTTTATTTCCTTATACCACGATAAATGTTTATTATTCATGCTAGAATTGTATTAATCGGAAACATAATACTTGTGTGAATACATAGACAAACTAAACGTCACTAGTATGCCTCTACTTGACTAGCTCGTTAATCGAAGATGGTTATGTTTCCTAACCATAGACATGTTGATGTAGGGTGGAACCCTAGATGGCCGATCTTTCACGAAAGGAGCGGATCCCTACGAGGAACACGAAGAACATGAGGGGGAAAACGAGGGGAAACACAAGAGAAACACTCAACCAACAAGAAATAGATCACACATGCGCTAGATCGATAAACACAAAGGAAGATACATTGATCCAAAGTCAACAACGGACGATACAAACGGTAACCGGGTTCTTCTCCGTGAGGAGGTCTTGATGGGGCCACCCAAGAGGGGGTCTTGAATCCAAGGGGATCTTCTCCGTAGAGGGGCCGCGGTCTCTCTCGTGGAGTAGATCCGTAATGGATGAGCGTAGCTCTATCTCTCAAATGAGCTATCACAACGCTAACCTTAGAAAGGAGGTGGAGGTGGTCTATTTATAGTCTTAGCCACGAAGGGGTAAGTGGGAGAGGGGTACAAGGCCAAAGGCCCACGGCTGCACACAGGCAGGTACCGGACGACCGGAGGGGGTCAGACGTCCGGTGGCTCAGGACGGACCGGACGTCCGACGCGCGTCGGACGTCCGCTGATTCTTCTCGGGACAGGTGGTACCGGATTTTCGGTAAGCGTAGGACGTCCGGTGCCTAGGACTTGTCAGACATCCGATGTCGTCGGTCGTCCGGCGGCTGTAGAGGGTCGGACGTCCGGTGGCTTCCGGTCGTCCGGTCGCTGAAGACTCTGCAGCTCCTTCTTCTTCCATCTTCGCTTCCAGGCTTCCCTCGCGGATGGTGTAGGTGTTCCTTGGCGCTTGCACTCCTCCTCGTCATCCGTGAAGTTCCGACAATACCTATGCATGCACAGAAGAGGGGTGTCAAGTAGTATACCATCCTCAAAGGGGTCAAGTGAACACGTGTAAAGGGGGAGATTCACCTTTAGGTATGAGAAGTAGATGTCGCATGTGTTATTTGCCAAATGGACTCTTGACATGGTGATGCCCGTAGGATGCTCCGCATCATCTCCCCTCCCTTGGGAAAGATCCGACCTCGGATCGAAATCCAAATCACCATGGGAAAGAGATGGTGTCACCGTGTAGGAGTGGTCGATCACCAAGTTCTTGTCATTTTGAAGCTTGAAATGGGCACTCTCCAATGTCGCACCGTCTCGTGATTCCTTCAAAAGGAGCAAGGAGAACAAACACTTGGAAAAACAAATGCGGTTAGCTTAGTGCAAACCCAAGCATTCAAGAGGTTATTCACCAAACAAGTGTCATCATCATGCAAAGCATATGGTTTGACAAAGGATTGTGACATGGCATGTAAGCACATAAATTGAGCATAATCAAGGATATCATGGGGACAAGCATGTAAATGTGAGGTAGTGATGCAAATATGTGTGACAAGAGAAGAAGCATCTACCTCAAGTTCATAGCAAGCATTCACAAATTGCTCAATGTAAGGTCGATGGTAGGCATATGAATCATTCACAACACCAAATAAAATGAAGTGTCTAAACACATGTGTCAAGTGCAAGACAATCCAAGCATAATGTGAATTGGGTGTAGTGAATATCGTGTGGCACTCAACACAATAGAAAGAGCAATTGTTCATCATGTGTGAGGCAATCAAGTCAAGCATAGTAATCGAGTCGTGCAAGCTAGTAGTACGAAGATGCAACATACTAGAGGAAATCATGGCAATCATGTCATGTGAGCAAATAATAGACATAGACAATGCACATGACATATCGCAAGCATGAACACAAAGCAAAATGAAAGTATCATCATATGCATGGGGCACAAAGCAAACATGGCAATAACAAGCAATATCTCCACCAAGCTTGCAAATACACATACAAGTATGAGAATCAATCATCATGTGTAATGCAAAGCATGGGTCACGAATGCATGGCAAAAGCATAGTAATGAGCACATCATGCAAAATGAACATGGCAAGATGGGCATAGAATATGTAGTGGACAATAACCCATAGCCAAGTGAGGGTCATGTAGAAGAACTGCGCGAAGTCTTTGCGTGAAGAGAGCGGTGGGGAAGACAATCCATGGGATCCCAAGTCATCGTTGCTCTCTAGCTCGTTTTGTCAACTCGTGGGATTGCGAGGTTGACAAGAATTCATAGGTACCTACACAAAAGAGACACAAATGGAAGAAATTGTGTGTGTGGTAAATGTACACATCATCCATCATGATGTGTATGTGCACGTGAGAGTTAGCACAAGATAAGCATTGCTCAAAGAAATTTGATGCATGGTATAAGAACATGTCATCCATCATGAAAGAATAGTTATTGTGTATAACATGATGGGGATGCAAATTGAGCGTACAAGTATATGGCACATCAATAGCATGTTTATTCATGGGAAGCATATGGTGCACACAAGTATTGGGATCATGCAATGGATGGGATGAATCAAAGTCTCCTAAAATGTATGAGGAAACTATGGGGGTCTCCTCATGAGCAATATTGGAAACATCATACGGAGAAAATGGGCAACACCCAAAACAATGCATATCCGAAGCTAGGTGGTCGTGGCATGGCATATGAGATAAATGATGGAAAGGAAGCATATCAATATCATCACAAGAAAAACAAATGCCGATAACCATGGGCTTGTCATCTATGCCATATGTGCAAATTGGGTTCATTTTTATAGCATATGCATAGTCACTATGAAGAGATTGCAAATATGACATATGATTGATCTCATGCATAGCATATGACAAGTCAAGCAGATTGGCAAACATGATGTGACCTAAGGAATTGTCACAAGAGATCCTATGCAACATGGCATCACAACTAATAGATTCCACATGGCAATCATCATACTCATCATAAGTGGGCAACATATCATCACATGAGGAAGTCGCACTAGCATGAATAATGGAAATAGGTGGATCAACATCATGCAAGCAATCAATGTCAAGAATGTCCACTAGTGGGACTAGAGCATCACCTTCACCTATGTTACCATTGTCATTCCACTCATGTGGTGTAGGTGAGGTGGGAAAGACCGAATGGTGGTCAAGATCATCATTGTGATGGCACCATGTGGGGGGTGCATCATATTCCACCATGGCCATTGTCTTGTCCAAAGGTAGGAAGAAGTCGTCGAGAATCGGCGCGTCATCATATAAGGGACCTATCACCAAATGAGAAGACACAATAGAGGTAGATGTCAAGTCGTTAGTGTTGAAAGTGGCCTCACATGACCTATCAACTATCTCACTCTCTCTATGTGGTGGTTCACTCACTCCCTCAAAATAGGTGCACTCAAACTCACATATGGTGGAGTCACTCATCTCACTCAAGTGGTGGGGGTTGTGGCTCTCCTCACATGGGAATTGTGGCAACACATATATGTGGCTAGTGGTGGAGTCAGTCTCACTCTCAATATGGTGGCACTAGTCACTCTAGTCATCATACGTCGCCATGGTCGAAGGGAAAATCCCATGCTCAACCGTCTCGTAGTCGTCATCGTGGATGAAGGCCGAAGATGGCACAACATCACTCTCGCCGTGGATGAAGGCCGAAGATGGCACATCATCACACTCGCCTCCTAAGATGGAAGCATCATCCTTTCTCGTCACCATGTCGCTCGCCTCCAAAGCTTGGTCCTTGATGGTGCCCGTAGTCGTAGTCGTCACCGCACCATCTTGAAAAAGAGTCGAAGTAGACTCGGCATTATCAATGCCACAAAGAGGGATGGCGGTGAAGTCGAACTTGGGAGCATCGTCTTGGAGCTTGTCGGGCTTGGACATCTTGGTGATACTATCCTCATGCTCGTTCTCATGGAGCTTGGTCGTCGCGAAGTGAGCTTGGGGTAGAGAAACTTTGGCCTTCATGAGTTCTTGTTCCTCCTTGAGAGCACCAATGTAGTTGTCGTCGAGGGACTTGTAGTTCTCGAGGAAGATCGTCTTGGAGATGTCGTTGTGTAATCCCATCATGAAGTGGAACTTCATAGAAATGGGGTCGTCCACGTCGGCTCGTCGCAAGGCAATCTTCATCTCCTTGAAGTACTCGTCGATGGACTTGGATCCTTGGATGGTGTTCTCCAATTGGCATTGAAGTTGTTCCGTGTAGGTTGGAGGCACAAACTCTCGCCGCAAAGCTCTCTTCATCTTGGGCCAACTCATGTCGTAGCTCTCCGAAGGTGTGTGAAGCCACCATGTGGACGCGTAGTCATGGAAGTTCCTTGTGGCGCACTTCACTTGATCCTCGGGAGGGACTTGATGTAGCTTGAGGTAGTCATCCATCAAACGCTCCCACTCGAGATACTCCTCGGGTTCTTGAGTCCCATAGAAAGGAATTGCATGGTCAATGTCGAGGTCATAGTAGCTCGTGGAAGTCGCGGACTTGAGCTTGGGGAGCTTCTCTTGAGCGTAGTCTTGAGGTGCTTGTTGGCGAAGATGCCATATATCCGAAGGCGAAGATGCCTTGAAGTCGCTTGGCGAAGATGCCAAAGTGGTTGGTGTAGCCGTGGCTCCGTCTTTGTGGTGCTTGTCTCACGGTCTTCTCTTGTGGTCATGAAGTTTGGACTTGGCGTGAAGTAGGGCTTGTTGCGACTTGTATGTAGGCGCATCTCGAGCATCTTCATGATGATGTTAGCGTTGTCGTGCTTGAGCTCGATGTAGATGTCGTTCGTCGTCGTCTTGCACATGTTGCTTGGAGGTGACTTTCCCTTCATGATGAGGTGGATCACAAACGTGATGGTGGTCGCCATGGAGATGTGGACGAGGACGACTTGCGCTTTCATCATTCTTGCGCTTCGAAGACTTGTGACTTGAATGCCGCCACCTTGAGGATGAAGGGGAAGAACGGTTGATCAACAAGGTCCGAATCTCCTCCATCCTTGCATCTTGCTCCTCCTTTTGTGCGGAAAGCTTGTAGTTGATGTAGTTGTACACGCCGTCGTTGTTGTGGAAGACCGAAGATGAAATGCCTTGCCTATCCATCACAAGATTCAAGCCAATATGAGTGGAGAAAGAGAAGAACGAATACCAAATGTACCTTGACCGAAGTTTAAAGTGGATCAAGGATCACTCCAATGTGGACAAGGAAATAGCACAATTGGTACCAATTCTTGTTGGTTTCTCACACCTACACAAATAAGGCTTATGGTGGAGCTCGGTGAGGATAGTGGCACAAAAATTTGATGTAAAATGTTAGCAAGAGTCAATAATGTTGAAAGAGATTCACAAATTCGCAAGTGAAACAAGTAGACCAATAGCAAGATGTGGCACACAGAAACACACACACGGATAGATAAATGGGGTTGTGCAACCAAGGATGAGCACAAAATGTGGAATCCACGGAAAATGCTCGTGTTGCACAACTCAAGAGAGACGCTAGCATGATTGCTCTATAGGCGGATACGACACTTGTGCACAACCTATAAGATGCAAAATGGGTAACTTTCTATCCCAAGTATGCTATGTATGTATGGTTCCCGGTGTTTGATCCAAGATGATCGGATATGGCAATCTTATGCAATGTGGTGGATGCTATGGCTATTGCTTACAAGCTTCTTTGCTCTTTCTCTTTTGCTTAAAAGCTTATTCTCTTTTTTTTGGCCACTTCGCGAAATGCACAAACCAAGGTAGCAATTGTATATATGCGGGAACAAACTTGAGGCACACGAGATGATATGATGATACCAATATGATATGGTATGTATGCAATGTATGGTGTAGATCACTAATGTGCACAAGTAACGTTGCCCGCAATACTCAAATGGCTAGTCTCGATAGGCAAGTGACGCAAAATGGGCTAGGGGTTAACAATGCAATTGCAAGGGGAATGTACAATGGAGGGGTACCACGATACCAAGATGATATGGAGGTTACCATCCGCGGTGATGATGAGTGGCGGTGATCTTGATGGAGATACCAAGATGATGGAGACTCATCCCTAAGTAGCCGAAACACCTTAGGAAACGGAAAAACCACAACTCAAAATCTCAAGGACAAAAGTTAAATGGTGGTAGCGGGAAGTGGTGGTGTTGCACTAGGAAATGCGGAAGTGGAGGTTATGGTGGTGGACTATATACGGTGTCGGAGTTAAAAGCACGGTCCCTAAGTAGCCGAAACACCTTAGGAGACACAACTCACAACACAAACAAAATTGGGTTAAGTTGGGGTGGCGGAAGTGTATAGTGGTCAAGGCTATGCGGAAGTGGTGGTGGTGGTTGATGAAGAAGCAACCGTCCCTAAGTAGCCTAGACACCTTAGGAGTCTCAAATCACTCCTCAAGCAACCACTAATGCGATGGGGAACAAAATTGGTTAGGTTGCGGAAGTCGGTGGTGGTGTAGCGGATGATGTGGTGGAAGCCCTAGGCAAAGATGCCAAACTTTTCAAATTTTGATGGAGTCAGAAGATTTTTGTTGTATTTTTTTGGGAAGGGGGATGTCAAGAGCTTCAAAACGAGCTAAAGAACGTCAAAATCAGAGTTCGGATGAAATAGTTATGGCCGAAACAAAAATCAGCCGAAGTCAGTTTTTACACGTAGCGGACGTCCGGAAATGGACGGATGTCCGGTCGCTGGACGTCCGGTCGGGTCGGAAATCCGGTGATTCTGCTCGGGTTAGGGGTTTCCGGTCGTCCGGTAAGGTCGGACGTCCGGTCGTTCCAGGGGCTCCGGACGTCCGGTAAAGTGACGGTCGTCCGATGGTCGGGGTCAACGCGAGATTTCAGATCCAGGACGCGATTTTGGGCGGAATTTGGGGATTTTGGGGTCAAAATTGATGAGATTTCGTGGATGGAAAGTATGGAAAATTGGGGAAATGCTAGATCCACTCGAAACCAAGCAAATCCATGGATCAAAATCAACAAAACATCATCATACCAACAAATCACAAAAAAAATTTGGGGCTATTTTTGGTGGGGATTTTCGAAATTGGGGAAGAACACAACAAAAATTAGGCTAGAAAACACAACGGGGAGGCTCCAAATTCGTGATAAACCTAAGCTCTGATGCCAAGATGATGTATGGTAGAACCCTAGATGGCCGATCTTTCACGAAAGGAGCGGATCCCTACGAGGAACACGAAGAACACGAGGGGAAAACAAGGGGAGACACAAGAGAAACACTCAACCAACAAGAAATAGATCACACATGTGCTAGATCGATAAACACAAAGGAAGATACATTAATCCAAAGTCAACAACGGACGATACAAACGGTAACCGTCTTCTTCTCCATGAGGAGGTCTTGATGGGGCCACCCAAGAGGGGGTCTTGAATCCAAGGGGATCTTCTCCGTAGAGGGGCCGTGGTCTCTCTCGTGGAGTAGATCCGTAATGGATGAGCGTAGCTCTATCTCTCAAATGAGCTATCACAACGCTAACCTTAGAAAGGAGGTGGAGGTGGTCTATTTATAGTCTTAGCCACGAAGGGGTAAGTGGGAGAGGGGTACAAGGACAAAGGCCCGCGGCTGCACACAGGCAGGTACCGGACGACCGGAGGGGGTCGGACGTCTGGTGGCTCAGGATGGACCGGACGTCCGGCGCGCGTCGGACGTCCGCTGATTCTTCTCGGGACAGGTGGTACCGGATTTCCGGTAAGCGTCGGACGTCCGGTGCCTGGGACTTGTCGGACGTCCGGTGTCGTCGATCGTCCGGCGGCTGTAGAGGGTCGGACGTCCGGTGGCTTCCGGTCGTCCGGTCGCTGAAGACTCTGCAGCTCCTTCTTCTTCCGTCTTCGCTTCCAGGCTTCCCTCGCGGATGGTGTAGGTGTTCCTTGGTGCTTGCACTCCTCCTCGTCATCCGTGAAGTTCCGACAATACCTATGCATGCACACGAGAGGGGTGTCAAGTAGTATACCATCCTCAAAGGGGTCAAGTGAACACGTGTAAAGGGGGAGATTCACCTTTAGGTATGAGAAGTAGATGTCGCACGTGTTACTTGCCAAATGGACTCTTGACATGGTGATGCCCGTAGGATGCTCCGCATCACATGTGTTATCATTTGATTAACGGGATCACATCATTAGGAGAATGATGTGATTGACATGACCCATTCTATTAGCTTAGCACCTGATCGTTTAGTATGTTGCTATTGCTTTCTTCATGACTTATACATGTTCCTATGACTATGAGATTATGCAACTCCCGTTTGCCGGAGGAACACTTTGTGTGCTACCAAACGTCACAACATAGCTGGGTGATTATAAAGGAGCTCTACAGGTGTCTCCAAAGGTACATGTTGGGTTGGCGTATTTCGAGATTAGGATTTGTCACTCCGATTGTCGGAGAGGTATCTCTGGGCCCTCTCGGTAATGCACATCACATAAGCCTTGCAAGCATTGCAACTAATGAGTTAGTTGTGAGATGATGTATTACGAAACGAGTAAAGAGACTTGCCGATAACGAGATTGAACTAGGTATTGAGATACCGACGATCGAATCTCGGGCAAGTAACATACCGATGACAAAGGGAACAAAGTATGTTGTTATGCGGTCTGACCGATAAAGATCTTCGAAGAATATGTGGGAGCCAATATGAGCATCCAGGTTCCTCTATTGGTTATTGACCGGAAACATGTCTCGGTCATGTCTACATTGTTCTCGAACCCGTAGGGTCCGCACGCTTAACGTTACGATGACAGTTTCATTATGAGTTTATATATTTTGATGTACCGAAGTTTGTTCAGAGTCCCGAATGTGATCACGGACATGACGAGGAGTCTCTAAATAGTCGAGACATAAAGATTGATATATTGGACGGCTATATTAGGACACCGAAAGTGTTTCGGGTGATTTCGGAGAAAACCGGAGTGCCGGAGGGTTACGGGAACCCCCCCGGGAGAAGTAATGGGCCTTATGGGCCCTAGTGGAGAGAGAGGGGCGGCCAGGGTGGGCCGCGCCCCCCTCCCCCTCTCGTCCGAATTGGACTAGGAGAGGGGGGCGGCGCCCCCTTTCCTTCTCCCTCTCCCCCTTCCTTTCTCCCTCCTAGTAGGAGTAGGAAAGAGGGGAGTCCTACTCCTACTAGGAGGAGGACTCCTCCTCCTTGGCGCGCCCAAGGGCCGGCCGGCCTCCCCCCTTGCTCCTTTATATATGGGGGCAGGGGGGCACCTCTAGACACACAAGTTGATCCTCGTGATTGTTTTCTTAGCCGTGTGCGGTGCCCCCTTCCACCATACTCCTCGATAATATTGTAGCGGTGCTTAGGCGAAGCCCTGCGACGGTAGAACATCAAGATCGTCACCACGCTGTCGTGCTGACGGAACTCTTCCCCGACACTTTGCTGGATCGGTGTCCGAGGATCGTCATCGAGCTGAACGTGTGCTAAAACTCGGAGGTGCCGTAGTTTCGGTGCTTGATCGGTCGGGCCGTGAAGACGTATGACTACATCAACCGCGTTGTCATAACGCTTCCGCTGTCGGTCTACGAGGGTACGTAGACAACACTCTCCCCTCTCGTTGCTATGCATCACCATGATCTTGCGTGTGCATAGGAAAATTTTGAAATTATTACGTTCCCCAACAGTGGTATCAGAGCCTGGTTTTATGCGTTGATGTTGTGCACGAGTAGAACACAAGTGAGTTGTGGGCGATATAAGTCATACTGCTTACCAGCATGTCATACTTTAGTTCGGCGGTATTGTTGTATGAAGCGGCCCGGACCGACATTACGCGTACGCTTACGCGAGACTGGTTCTACCGACGTGCTTTGCACACAGGTGGCTGGCGGGTGTCAATTTCTCCAACTTTAGTTGAACCGAGTGTGGCTATGCCCGGTCCTTGCGAAGGTTAAAACAACACCAACTTGACAAACTATCGTTGTGGTTTTTGATGCGTAGGTAAGATTGGTTCTTGCTTAAGCCCGTAGCAGCCACGTAAAACTTGCAACAACAAAGTAGAGGATGTCTAACTTGTTTTTGCAGGGCATGTTGTGATGTGGTATGGTCAAGACATGATGCTAAATTTTATTGTATAAGATGATCATGTTTTATAACCGAGTTATCGGCAACTGGCAGGAGCCATATGGTTGTCGCTTTATTGTATGCAATGCAATTGCGCTGTAATGCTTTACTTTATCACTAAGTGGTAGCGATAGTCGTGGAAGCTTAAGATTGGCGAGACGACAATGATGCTACGATGGTGATCAAGGTGTCGCGCCGGTGACGATGGTGATCATGACGGTGCTTCGAAGATGGAGATCACAAGCACAAGATGATGATGACCATATCATATCAGTTATATTGATTGCATGTGATGTTTATCTTTTATGCATCTTATCTTGCTTTGATTGACGATAGCATTTTAAGATGATCTCTCGCTAATTATCAAGAAGTGTTCTCCCTGAGTATGCACTGTTGCGAAAGTTCTTCGTGCGAGACACCACGTGATGATCGGGTGTGATAGGCTCTACGTTCAAATACAACGGGTGCAAAACAGTTGCACACGCGGAATACTCAGGTTATACTTGACGAGCCAAGCATATACAGATATGGCCTCAGAACACGGAGACCGAAAGGTCGAGCGTGAATCATATAGTAGATATGATCAACATAGTGATGTTCACCAATGAAGCTACTCCATCTCACGTGATGATCAGACGTGGTTTAGTTGATTTGGATCACGTGATCACTTAGAGGATTAGAGGGATGCCTATCTAAGTGAGAGTTCTTTAGTAATATGATTAATTGAACTTAAATTTATCATGAACTTAGTACCTGATAGTATCTTGCTTGTTTATGTTTGATTGTAGATAGATGGCCCGTGCTGTTGTTCCGTTGAATTTTAATGCGTTCCTTGAGAAAGCAAAGTTGAAAGATGATGGTAGCAATTACACGGACTGGGTCCGTAACTTGAGGATTATCCTCATTGCTGCACAGAAGAATTACGTCCTGGAAGCACCGCTGGGTGCCAGGCCTGCTGCTGGAGCAACACCAGATGTTATGAACGTCTGGCAGAGCAAAGCTGATGACTACTCGATAGTTCAGAGTGCCATGCTTTACGACTTAGAATCAGGACTTCAACGATGTTTTGAACGTCATGGAGCATATGAGATGTTCTAGGAGTTGAAGTTAATATTTCAAGCAAATGCCCGGATTGAGAGATATGAAGTCTCCAATAAGTTCTATAGCTGCAAGATGGAGGAGAACAGTTCTGTCAGTGAGCATATACTCAAAATGTCTGGGTATAATAATCACTTGATTCAATTGGGAGTTAATCTTCTAGATGATTGCGTCATTGACAGAATTCTCCAATCACTTCCACCTAGCGACAAGAGCTTCATGATGAACTATAATATGCAAGGGATGAATAAGACAATTCCCGAGCTCTTCGCAATGCTGGAAGCTATGGAGGTAGAAATCAAAAAGGAGCATCAAGTGTTGATGGTCAACAAGACCACTAGTTTCAAGAAAAAGGGCAAAGGGAAGAAGAAGGGAACTTCAAAAAGAACAGCAAGCAAGTCGTTGATCAGGAGAAGAAACCCAAATCTGGACCTAAGCCTGAAACTGAGTGCTTCTACTGCAAGCAGACTGGTCACTGGAAGCGGAACTGCCCCAAGTATTTGGCGGATAAGAAGGATGGCAAGGTGAACAAAGGTATATATGATATACATGTTATTGATGTGTACCTTACTAATGCTCGCAGTAGCACCTGGGTATTTGATACTGGTTCTGCTGCTAATATTTGCAACTCGAAACAGGGACTATGGATTAAGCGAAGATTGGCTAAGGATGAGGTGACGATGCGCGTGGGAAATGGTTCCAAAGTCGATGTGATCGCGGTCGGCACGCTACCTCTACATCTACCTTCGGGATTAGTATTAGACCTAAATAATTGTTGTTTGGTGCCAGCGTTGAGCATGAACATTATATCTGGATCTTGTTTGATGCGAGAGGTTATTCATTTAAATCAGAGAATAATGGTTGTTCTATTTATATGAGTAATATCTTTTATGGTCATGCACCCTTGAAGAGTGGTCTATTCTTATTAAATCTCGATAGTAGTGACACACATATTCATAATGTTGAAGCCAAAAGATGCAGAATTAATAATGATAGTGCAACTTATTTGTGGCACTGCCGTTTAGGTCATATCGGTGTAAAGCGCATGCAGAAACTCCAAACTGATGGACTTTTGGAACCACTTGATTATGAATCACTTGGTACTTGCGAGCCGTGCCTTATGGGCAAGATGACCAAAACACCGTTCTCCGGTACTATGGAGAGAGCAACAGATTTGTTGGAAATCATACATACAGATGTATGTTGTCCGATGAATGTTGAGGCTCGTGGCAGATATCGTTATTTTCTCACCTTCACAGATGACTTAAGCAGATATGGGTATATCTACTTAATGAAACATAAGTCTGAAACATTTGAAAAGTTCAAAGAATTTCAGATTGAAGTTGAAAATCATCGTAACAAGAAAATAAAATTCCTACGATCTGATCGTGGAGGAGAATATTTGAGTTACGAGTTTGGTGTACATTTGAAACAATGTGGAATAGTTTCGCAACTCACACCACCCGGAACACCACAACGTAATGGTGTGTCCGAACGTCGTAATCGTACTTTACTAGATATGGTGTGATCTATGATGTCTCTTACTGAGTTACCGCTATCGTTTTGGGGTTATGCTTTAGAGACGGCCGCATTCATGTTAAATAGGGCACCATCAAAATCCGTTGAGACAACGCCTTATGAACTGTGGTTTGGCAAGAAACCAAAGTTGTCGTTTCTGAAAGTTTGGGGCTGCGATGCTTATGTGAAAAAGCTTCAACCTGATAAGCTCAAATCCAAATCGGAGAAATGTGTCTTCATAGGATATCCAAAAGAAACTATTGAATACACCTTCTATCACAGATCTGAAGGCAAGACTTTTGTTGCTAAATTCGGAAACTTTCTAGAGAAGGAGTTTCTCTCGAAAGAAGTGAGTGGGAGGAAAGTAGAACTTGATGAGGTAACTGTACCTGCTCCCTTATTGGAAAGTAGTACATCACAGAAACCAGTTTCTGTGACACCTACACCAATTAGTGAGGAAGCTAATGATGATGATCATGAAACTTCAGAACAAGTTACTACTGAACCTCGTAGATCAACCAGAGTAAGATCCACACCAGAGTGGTACGGTAATCCTATTCTGGAAGTCATGCTACTAGATCATGATGAACCTACGAACTATGAAGAAGCGATGGTGAGCCCAGATTCCACAAAATGGCTTGAAGCCATGAAATCTGAGATGGGATCCATGTATGAGAACAAAGTATGGACTTTGATTGACTTGCCCAAAGATCGGCAAGCAATTGAGAATAAATGGATCTTCAAGAAGAAGACTGACGCCGATGGTAATGTTACTGTCTACAAAGCTCGACTTGTCGCAAAAGGTTTTCGACAAGTTCAAGGAATTGACTACGATGAGACCATCTCACCCATAGCGATGCTTAAGTCTGTCCGAATCATGTTAGCAATTGCCGCATTTTATGATTATGAAATTCGGTAGATGGATGTCAAAACTGCATTCCTGAATGGATTTCTGGAAGAAGAGTTGTATATGATGCAGCCGGAAGGTTTTGTCGATCCAAAGGGAACTAACAAAGTGTGCAAGCTCCAACGATCCATTTATGGACTGGTGCAAGCCTCTCGGAGTTGGAATAAACGCTTTGATAATGTGATCAAAGCATTTGGTTTTGTACAGACTTTTGGAGAAGCATGTATTTACAAGAAAGTGAGTGGGATTGCCGGTAACGAGATGATGCATTACAGAAACTAGTAAAGAGACTTGCCGGTAACGAGATTGAACTAGGTATTGAGATACCGATGATCGAATCTCGGGCAAGTAACATACCGATGACAAAGGGAACAAAGTATGTTGTTATGCGGTCTGACCGATAAAGATCTTCGAAGAATATGTGGGAGCCAATATGAGCATCTAGGTTCCGCTATTGTTTATTGACCGGAAACATGTCTCGGTCATGTCTACATTGTTCTCGAACCCGTAGGGTCCGCACGCTTAATGTTACGATGACAGTTTCATTATGAGTTTATATATTTTGATGTACCGAAGTTTGTTCGGAGTCCCGGATGTGATCACGGACATGACGAGGAGTCTTGAAATAGTCGATACATAAATATTGATATATTGGACGGCTATATTCGGACACCGGAAGTGTTCCAGGTGATTTCGGAGAAAACCGGAGTGCCGGAGGGTTACCGGAACCCCCCGGGAGAAGTAATGGGCCTTATGGGCCCTAGTGGAGAGAGAGAGGGGCGGCCAGGGTGGGTCGCGCACCCCTCCCCCTCTGGTCTGAATTGGACTAGGAGAGGGGGGGCGGCGCCCCCCTTTCCTTCTCCCCCCTTCCTTTCCCCCTCCTAGTAGGAGTAGGAAAGAGGGGAGTCCTACTCCTAGTAGGAGTAGGAAAGAGGGGAGTCCTACTCCTACTAGGAGGAGGACTCCTCCTTGGCGTGCCCAAGGGCCGGCCGGCCTCCCCCTTGCTCCTTTATATACGGGGGCAGGAGGGCACCTCTAGACACAGAAGTTGATCCTCGTGATCGTTTTCTTAGCCGTGTGCAGTGCCCCCTTCCACCATACTCCTCGATAATATTGTAGCAGTGCTTAGGCGAAGCCCTGAGACGGTAGAACATCAAGATCATCACCACACCGTCGTGCTGACGGAACTCTTCCCCGACACTTTGCTGGATCGGAGTCCAGGGATCGTCATCGAGCTAAACGTGTGCTAAAACTCGGAGGTGCCGTAGTTTCGGTGCTTGATCGGTCGGGCTGTGAAGACGTACGACCACATCAACCACGTTGTCATAACACTTCTACTGTCGGTCTACGAGGGTACATAGACAACACTCTCCCCTCTCATTGCTATGCATCACCATGATCTTGCGAGTGCGTAGGAAAATTTTGAAATTACTACGTTCCCCAACACGGAGTTGGTGCCCCCTCCTTTGAAGGGGGTTGCTCACTCGATTTCGGAGCCAGATGGTTCTTCGGAATTGTGTTCGACTGGGGGACGGACTGATCAGGGCCCCCGTCATCAGTCTCCATGGGGTTGTGCCCCCAGGTTCTCGGCAGCCGAGGTATTGGAAGGAAATATGCCCTAGTGGCAATAATAAAGTTATTATTTATTTCCTTATATCATGATAAATGTTTATTATTCATGCTAGAATTGTATTAACCGGAAACATGATACATGTGTGAATACATAGACAAACAGATTGTCACTAGTATGCCTCTACTTGACTAGCTCGTTGATCAAAGATGGTTATGTTTCCTAACCATAGACATGAGTTGTCATTTGATAAACAGGATCACATCATTAGGAGAATGATGTGATTGACTTGACCCATTTCATCAGCTTAGCACTTGATCATTTTAGTTTAGTGCTATTTCATTCTTCATGACTTATACATGTTCCTATGACTATGAGATTATGTAACTTCCGATTACCGGAGGAACACTTTGTGTGCTACCAAACATCACAACATAACTGGGTGATTATAAAGGTGCTCTACAGGTGTCTCCGATGGTACTTGTTGAGTTGACATAGATCAAGACCTTAATGAAGCTACTTACATATTGGGCATCAAGATCTATAGGGATAGATTGAGATGTTTAATAGGACTTTCACAAAGTATATACCTTGGCAAAAATTTTAAGAAGTTCAAAATAAATCAGTCAAAGAAAGGGTTCTTGTCTGTGTTACAATGTTGAAGTTGAGTAAAACTCAAAACCCGACCACGGCAGAAGATAGAGAGAGAATGAAAGTCATTCCCTATGCCTTAGCCATAGGTTCTATAAAGTATGCCATAATGTGTACTAGACCTATTGTGTACCTTGCCATGAGTTTGGCAAGGGGGTACAATAGTGATCCAGGAGTAGATCACTAGACAACAGTCAAAATTATCCTTAGGTACCTAAAGAGGACTAAGAAAATGTTTCTCGGTTATGGAGGTGACAAAGAGTTTGTCATAAAGGGTTACATTGATGCAAGCTTTGACACTGATCCGGATGACTCTGATTCTCAATCTGGGTACATATTGAAAGTGGGAGCAATTAGCTAGAGTAGCTCCATGCAGAGCATTGTAGACATAGAAATTTGGAAAATACATACATATCTGAATGTGGCAGACCCGTTGACTAAACATCTCTCACAAGAAAAACATGATCACACCTTAGTACTCTTTGGGTATTAATCACATGGCAATGTGAACTAGATTATTGAATCTAGTAAACCCTTTGGGTGTTGGTCACATGGCGATGTGAACTATGGGTGTTAATCACATGGCGATGTGAACTATTGATGTTAATCACATGGTGATGTGAACTAGATTATTGACTCTAGTGCAAGTGGGAGACTGAAGGAAATATGCCCTAGATGCAATTATAAAGTTGTTATTTTATATTTCCTTATTCATGATAAAGGTTTATTATTCATGCTAGAATTGTTTTGATCGGAAACTTCAATACATGTGTGAATACATAAACAAATACCGTGTCCCTAGTGAGCCTCTACTAGACTAGCTCGTTGATTAAAGATGGTTAAGGTTTCCTAACAGACACATGTGTTGTCATTTTATAATAGGATCACATCATGAGGAGAATGATGTGATGGACAAGACCCATCTATTAGCTTAGCACTATGATCGTTCAGTTTTATTGCTATTGCTTCTTTCATGTCAAATACATATTCCTTTGACTATGAGATTATGCAACTCTTGGATGCCGGAGGAATGCCTTGTGTGCCATCAAACGTCACAATATAACTGGGTGATTATAATGATGCTCTACAGGTATCTCCGAAGGTGTTTGTTGAGTTGGCATAGATCGAGATTAGGATTTGTCACTCCGAGTATCGGAGAGGTATCTCTGGTCCCTCTCGGTAATACACATCATAAGCTTGCAAGCAAATAACTAAGGAGTTAGTCACGAGGTGATGTATTACAGAACGAGTAAAGAGACTTGCCGGTAACAAGACAACTGCGTAGCCGTGTGCGGCGCCCCCCTCCACCATTTACACCCCCGGTCATATTTTCATAGTGCTTAGGCGAAGCCCTGCGGAGATCACGTCACCATCACCCTCACCACGCCATCGTGCTGACGGAGCTCATCTACTACCTCGATGTCTTGTTGGATCAAGAAGGCGAGGGACGTCACTGAGCTGAACGTGTGCAGAACGTAAAGGTGTCGTGCGTTCGGTACTGTAGCAATCCGACCTCAACCGGTCAAATCTCTGTGCATAAGTGTCATCCCTGGATCGGTAATGCTGACACACATAGTACTTGAAGGATTTATAGCAGAGTTCAATCACACACTTATTACATCGAATATCTCAAAAGAGAGTACTTATTACAATAATATGGCTGAAGGCCATCTAATGAAGATAACAGCGGAAGGCTTCGATGGTAAAATGAGTCCATCAACTCCAACGGCATAGCTGAGTGCACGACAACGACCTCGCACACCTTACTCTTCGTCTGAAAAGTCTGCAACATAATACGTTGCAGCCCGAAACGAGTCAGCACATGGAATATGCTGGCAAAATAACACTGTAGAGCAATGAACAAGTAGTAGCGATAACTATATGCATACATGGCTGGTGGAGGCTCTATGGTTATTTTTGCAGAAAGCTAATTTTTTTCCTACAACAAAGGAATATATTTTATTTAACTATGAAGTTTGTTGAAAACATTCAGAATGGTAACCCCATCTCTATCCCAAATTAATAAAACATTAATCCAACAAGTTAATTAAGTAAAGTGATGAGATCAACATAATAATTCAAGCACTAGATACTCAAGATGTCCATAACCGGGGACACGACTAATCATGATTAGTTTTTACACTCTGCAGAGGTTTGTGCACTTTTCCCCACAAGACTTGATCTCCTCCGTTTGACTTCTCGCACTGCATTATGCTTGAGAAACGGATGACCGAGACATAGTCTTTTAGAAGCATTAGCCCTTTAGACGGGTAAACCGCACCACCTACATCCCCTACATCTGCTAGTTTACCACTGAAATAGGTCACGCAATATACTCAACTATAGCACACGGAAGTTTCTAGCTTGAATAATTTTATGATCCCTTTGATCCTGGGTGGTGAACCATAGGATGATCACATGGATTCCCCGGGATCTCCTTGGACAACACTGGATTACCCCAGGTGCCCACAAACAATCCACCTAGATGTGTGTTAAAGTAGCCACCTTAAATAAACCCTTAGTTCATAATAATACTCACAACAGTCATGAATCACTCAACCCAAACCACGTCTACGAGCATAGCATAGCTGTATAAGCATAATGTAGAAGTAACTCCCAGGGTTTGAATAAAAAGGGCAATAGGTACTACCTCAACAACTACTTCCCAATATCCACATTTTAAACAAATGCTACTCATGCAATGTTCGAGGTTTGAAACTAATGCATAAAAACTAGGTAATAAAGGGGTATGATCAAAGTGTTACTTGCCTTGCTGACGATCTGAAAACCCTAGTGACTCGTAGTAGCACGCCTCGCACTCCAGAAACTCTATCGCAAGCAAACAATAACATACATAAGCACTCAAGCAATAGATGCAAGGATAAACTCAATAGAAAAGATCCAAATCGAAAGTACAAGAGAAGAGCTTCGATTTGTAAAATGAATCAATCAAATCGTAGCTATGAAACTCAAACTGCGGTCAAAAGAAGTTCAAGATCAAATCTTCTTGCAACCAAATTTTAAATTGTCAAAACCATATTCAAGTTGGTTATCTGGAAAGAGGGCGTCGAGATGAAGATTTTGCATTGGTTTTACTTGATTTGGACGAGTGAGCAAAAAGTTGCGAGCATTTGAAGATCAGGGGCTAATCTGTGATAAAAATAATTGCGGATAGGTCCCTGGCCAAAAATAAGAATAAAATAAAAACCTATCGAACGAACGTTCGCTATCAGGGACAAATGGGCGAATATTTTCGCTACCAGTGAAGTTCGAGTGAACGTAGCGAACTCGAAAAAAAACTAATCCAATGAAAACCTAAAAAACCGAGGCGGTTTTGGTGGTTTTACCAGTTCAACAAAAAAACCGGCGGCAGCGAGATCCGGCGAGTCCAGCGAGATCTCCAGCGGCGGCAGGCAACGGCGAGGCGGGGCGGCGCTATGGGGCGGCGGGCAACGGCGAGGCGGGGCGGTGCTATGGGGCGGCGGTGTCGGCGAGCGGCGGTGTCAGGACCCCGATCCTAAGCCACATTGATCTAGCATGTAACACATCATATCACTTTGCGGCCTCACGCACGATAACCCCACGGGTGCCACCTTACCTAGCCTGGGACCGTTTGCGCCTTTTGGCTCACGTATATGATAGCGTCTCTAGCATCCATATGACAGAGAACCCGGGCCAACATGACTAGTCGTGAACCCAAAGTGGCACTAACTTACAGGGACAGGCATACATGACCCAGCAACGAACGTGTCGGTCATCAGCGAGTGAATTCGGGCTGTAGCAACTAGGCTAGCAGGACTCCGGGAATCTGGGATGTATCAGGCTAACATGACTCCGAAAGACACTGCGTGACATTTCCCCAAAGGGACAGACACAGGATCGAAGAAGGACACATGCCGGCCAATCTAAGTATTCCAGAGCAGTAGCAACTGGGCTAACAGGACTCCGGTAAACTGGGCTGTAGCAACTACCGTGGCTCAGTGGAAGCACTAGACTGCATTTCCCCATAAGAGAGGCTACCAAGGATAGACAACTAGGTTGTCAGATCCCACACATACCAAGCATTTCAATCATACACACAATATGCTCGATATGTGTAAATACAACATGGCATCACAACAAAACTCTACGACTCAAAGTAATTATTCATAAGACTCTGAAGAGTCAGATATTACAAACATGGGTCTCATGACCCAACATTCAAGTCATACAAGCAATAGCACATGCAAAAGCTTATCTTGTCTGAGTACATACAACTAAAAATGGAAAAGGCTGAGAAGCCTGACTAACTACAAGACCCTGCCGAGGGCACAAGATTGTAGCTGAGGTAACACGCTAAATGTTGAAGTCCACGCGGAACTACTAGCGAGACTGAAGTCTCTCTGCCAAAACATAAATTAAGCAAATGTGAGTACAAATGTACCCAGCAAGACTTACATCAGAACTATCTACATATGCATAAGCATCAACAAAGTGATGGTGGGGTTTAACTGCAGCAAGCCAGCTTTGACTCGGTGGCTATCCTGAACTACGACTACAAGTAACTCTTTTGAGGTAGCGCACACGAGTCCACATATGTGCCAATCAATACACCACTATGGATCCACTCGCATGTCCCTACGCGAATGCCATCCATAGCACTCACGCTTATCTTGCGCATTTTAGAGTATCCACTTTCACTTGTCTATGAACTGTACAGGCAACCCAGAGGTCCTTTACCACAAACGCGGCTATTCGAATAGATGATGTTAACCCTATAGGGGTGTACTTCTTCACACACGCTCTCGCCACTTACCGCCATGTACACATCATGTATCCCAGCAACCATCAAGCGAAAGTCTGGCGAGGGTGTCGGCCATGACCTGACTAACCACACAAGTCTCTAGTGCAGGTTTATCGCCTATTCGGGTTTCATCTGCGAGGAGATCCGGCCGGGGTTTCGCTCACAGCTCCAAACGATGTGTGCAGGGTTCCCGAGACACCAAACGGGCTCCCGGTACACAGTGCCATGGTGTATCTACCACATCATAGCCCACCCATAGGGTCAGCGCTATGCACGGCCTCCAACACATATCCTACAAACACTAGAAACTAGTTGCAACTCCTGTACAAAGATCAACGCGATTAATAAGTCAAGAGAGTCAATTAAGGATCCCAATGTGTGGTAGTAATTGTTCATGGATCACAAACACAGAACTTAGTTCCCGAGTACAGTTTCAATGAGACAACCCACCATGTACTCCTACATGGCCTCTCATCGCTACCTTTAACAAATCGTGTTCACACACTTAGCTCTCAACAGTAGGACATGTTCACCATATTCCAATTCATCCCCGATGAATCAGACCTGACTCAGCTCTAAGCAGTAGCAGGCATGACAACAAGCATGAATGAGTAGGCACATCAGGGATCAAACAACTCCTACTCATGCTAGTGGGTTTCATCTATTTACTGTGGCAATGACATGTCATGCAGAGGAAAGGGGTTCAACTACCGCAGTAAGTAACAGTTCAATCGTTGTTGTCCTAATGCAGTAAAAGAGAGTAGGAGCAAGAGAGTGGGATTGTGTCAGAATGAACAAGGGGTTTTTGCTTGCCTGGCACTTTTGAAGATAATATAGCTCTTCATCGGTGTCATCGATCTCATCATCGGAACGTCGTCTACTCAGAGGGGACAATTACCGGCAAACAAGGAAGAACACAATCAATGCAATGCTCAATATGATGAATGATCAGGACATGGCAAAATGAGTGTGTTGGGCTAATGCAACTACAACAAGCTGGGTTTGAGTCATCTTGAACCAAAGGTTCAATCCCAAACTCAACTTATGAATTTAAATAGTGTCTTATCATGTTTTGCACTAAACAGCAAGGTTAAGTTTCTTAAACATGCAAGAAACCAGTACAGATGGAAAGATTGGATTTTTCTGATCATTTTTCATATATAACTTATTTCATTCTGAGTTATGGTTGAATTTCTATGAATCTTAGAAGTTTTGGACATTTTTTGGAATTTCCTGAATTGTTTTAATCCAGAAAATAGTTAACTGCGTCAGCATGACGTCGGTGTGACATCAGCAGGTCAAAGGCGCCAGCCCAGGTAAACCTGACGGCTGGGACCCACATGTCAGTGTCTAACTAATTAACCTAAGTTAATTAGCTCTGAACTAATACTAAACTAGACTAGTTAAAGCCTTGGGCCCACATGTCAGTATTAACAGGGCTAATTAAGTTTAGTTAGTGCTTAACCTAAATTAGCAGGGGCCTGGGCCCACTTGTCAGCGACCCAGGTGGTCATTTGGTTAGTGCCTAACCGGTGTTTAGCCGGAGTTAAGGCCGCCGGCGAGGCCAGTCGCGGAGGAGGTCATCGGAATTCCTCCTCCAGCGACCATTTGAGCGGCGGAGGGGCTCTACGCGAAGCGCACGCTCGCACGCTTCCAACGCAGCAGGTGGCAGTGGCTGGGGTGCAAGGAAACGAAGCCAATGGCGAGAAGCACGACGGCTGGAGCTTGGCTGTGCATGAGGGTGCGGCTGCAGCGAGCAAACGCGCGAACTAAAGCGCGGGCAAGGCACTAAGCGGTGCAGCGGGCGTGTTTGGCACATTGGCGCGACCAAATGGTCGCCGGAGCAACGCCGGTGACGAGCTCTTGTGGCGAAACGTCTCGGCTCTGGTGGAGGAGTCGGTTAGAGGGTGCAAACAAAGCGAAGAAGAGGGGGAGGCGGCGTAGAAGCTCACGGCGGTTGCGACGGCCGTCGAAGCAGGCTCGGGGGAGGTCGGAGCTGAGCAGGGCGGCGAGGTCGATCTCAGCGAACCGAGGAGGAAAAAGACGTCGGGGCGGCGCTTCGAGGCGTCCGGTGTCGCGTGAGTCGACGGAGAGGACGAGGCAGACGTGGCGGAGCTTCTGGACTCGGGCGGAGGGCGAGGAAGTGGCTCTGGCCGCAACAACTGCAAGCGGCGGTGACGGTGACGTTCGGCCGTGCGCGTGAGAGAGAGAGACAGAGGAGGGGATGTGGGAGAGGGAGAGAGGGGAGAAGTGCAGGGGGTGCCGGGCGTCTCCAGGCGAGCAGGTGGACACGCGGGGATGCTGCCATCACGAAGGAGCAGGTGGAGGCTCCGCGGGTGCGTGTCAGTGCATCTAGTGCCCCTTAGTGATTTTGGTGTATTGAAGACTTATAGGTTAAGGGACTAATGTGTTTTTGAGTGTACATAGGTCTATAAGTCTATGAGGAGTTTGATATTTACAGAGAAAGTCGACCCCTAAAAATGAACTTCTTCGACTGAACACTTTGGATTTCTGAAGACTTTGAAAGTGAAGAAATTGGTGCAATCCTTAAGACTTGGTATTCATCCGAGGAACATGAAGCGTGAAGACTTTTGTTTTCGCAGTTTCATTTTCTCTTTCTTGAGTCATAGGAAACACCGTACAGTTAAAGGGGGTCGAGGAAAAACTAAGGAAAAATTTCCATGTGATGCTCAACTCAAAATCCTACACCTACCAATCCCTTCGAGGGCAGCCATTGGAAATCTCATACAGTTCAGTCATATTCTTCAGTGACAGAGACGAAGTTCTTCTGGTCTCTGAGGAATTTTTTCTGACTGAGGAGTTAGGAATTCACCAGTGCAGATTACCTACACAGTGAGGAACATGATAGCCCTGAGGAATTTGATACTCAAATTTCCGACCGTTGCTGTGCTATGCGCCAGCTATCCCAAAATATCTACCCACCTAACGGTCATATCATTGAAGGGCATTTATGTCTTATCATGTCGGGCTGCTCCCTAGGCTATAAATAGCCGCCCCTACAACCACTAGCTGGCTGGCTGCTCCGAGAGAAACTGACACTTGTCATTTGAGAGCATCCCATCCTCCGAGGACTTTGAGCGAAAATCATCAAGTGAGGAAAACCCAAACCCAAACACCTACAAAATCCAAGTGATTGAGCATCACTGAAGAGATTGATCCTGCGTGGATCTGAAGCTTGTTACGTTTGAAGACTGTGCTTCTTCCAGTTGGTTAGGCGTCAATGTCTAGAGCATCCAAGAGGAATTGTGGATTGCCGAGTGACCAAGTTTGTGAAGGTTCAGAAGTCACCTGAAGACTTACCACGAGTGATTGGACGAGGTATGTGTGACCTTAGCTCAAGGAGAATACAGTGAGGACTGTGTGTCCGGGACTGTGTGTCCTCAAGTTTAAATACCTAGCCTCTCCAGCCAGACGTACAACTGAGACAACAGTTGGAACTGGTCTACCAAATCATTGTCTTCACCAAGCTCACTAGTTCTACTTCCTCAACTCTTTCATTTCCTCATAACTGTGTTGAGTGCTTGTTCATATCTGTGTTTGAAGACTTTGACTGAAGACTTTCTCAATTTCCTCAGTTCAATTTCTTCGGTCTGTTTGTCTTCATCTTGTGTTATCCTGTGTTTACGCTTTCTGTACTCTGTGCTTGTCTTCATTTCATCATGATGACTATGCTTGTGCTCTGTTATGTTTACTTTTGAGTACTTATTCTGCTGCTAGTAGTTCTTCGCTAAGGAATTTCCTCACCTGCAAATTCCTCAGTGAAGAATTCATAAAAATTGCCTATTCAACCCCTCTAGTCGATATAACGCACTTTCAATTGGTATCAGAGCAAGGTACTCCCTTGTTCTGTGTGATTTTGGTTTAACCGCCCGGAGTTTAGTTATGTCGACCGCGGGTATGATCAAGCTCTCTGCTGGGTGTCCTACCTTCGATGGAACGAACTACCCTACTGGAAGAATAAGATGTGAATGCATCTTGACGCAATTGATAACGATCTCTGGTATGTTGTGGAAAATGGTGTTCCTCAGTCACACCTTCTCTGAATGCTGCTGATATGAAGAGATTCAAGCAACTCGATTCTCAAGCGAAGAATATCATATGTGGCCATCTGAGCAAAGGATAGTATGGAAGAGTGAGTGCTTTGGAAACTGCTAAGCTTATCTGGGATAGGCTGTCCAAGGTGAATGAAGGAGTCTCAACACAGCATGACTCTCGAGTTGATGTTCTTCGCAATCTCTTCAACCACCTCAAAAGACTCGACAATGAAAATGTTCAACAAACCTTCGATCGCCTCACTGACATCTCAAATGAGCTTCAAGCACTTGGTGCCACTGACATCACTGACCATGAGGTGGTGAAGAAATTGCTGAGATCGCTTGATTCCTCATTTGATACTCTGGCATTGATGATACAAGAACGTGCTGATTACAAGTCACTTGATCCAGCTGATATCCACAAGAGGCTAAATACTCATGAGTTCCAGCTTGCTGAAAAGAGAGATCTCTATGGTTCGAGCTATGGCAGATCATGTGCACTGAAAGCCAAGGCAGTATCTGAGTCCGAAGATGAAGACTCTGGTAGCAGCCTTGGTGATCCTGAAGAACTAAGCCATGAGCTAGCACTTCTCGTGAAGAAAATCCAGAAGTTGTCAAGACGTGGTCGCTTTGGAAGACCTTCAAGGAGCAATGATTCCTCATCTAGTGACTACAAGAAGAGGCTTTGTCACAAATGCAAGAAACCTGGACATTACATTCAAGATTGTCCTCAGTGGGAAAAGGAATCAAAGAAGAAGAAATACAAGGATTATAGTTCTGATGATGCGAAGAAAAATAAGAAATCCTCAAAATCTTCATCATCAAAATCCTCAAAGTCTTCATCTCACAAGAAGAGCAGCTCCAAGAAGGCTCGGGCATTCATTGACAAGGAAATGGACTCTGAGGCTGAATCTGAAGAAAAAGAGGAAGAGGAGGCATCTGAGGAGTCCGAATCCAGTGTGGCGAGCCTAGCCCTCGCTACTGCATTCGTCAACAAGTCTATCTTCAACACTGAAGAAAATGACCTCACCAACAAGGCTGACGAAGGCAATGATGACTACGCTCCCACCTATTGCTTCATGGCAAAGGGTGCCAAGGCACTCATATATACCTCCCCTGAATCAAGTGAGAATGAATCTGATGAAAACCTCAAGCCCAGCTATTCTAAACTTGCTAAGATTGCTGTAAAACAACAAATGCTTTTGAAAAGGTTCAAAACATGCTAGACAAAAGTGATGATATGTTGGGTGAAGAAATGGATCGCACTAAAGCCTTGACTGAAAATCTTCAGAGACTTTAGACTAGGTTTTACAACCTTCAGGGTCATCATAACAGTCTCTTATCTGATCATGAGAAGCTTTCTTATGAATTTCTTCAAAGAAAGCAAGATGTTGAAAAGCTAAGAGTGAGTTATGAAGATCTTCAAAAGGAGCGCGATTCATTACTTGCTCAACAAATCAGTGCTTCTCAGGAAGAATTTGTTCCTCCTTGTTTGAAATGCATTGAACGTGAATCTGCTAATTCTTCACCTGAATGTTCAAATGCTTCTAATGCTACAAATTCTTCACCTACCTCTGCTATTACTAATTCCTCATCTGAGGACATTGCTAGTATCACTGATGATGAAGGGCTGAAGGAATTGTACATGACAGGCATGTACAAAAGCCTCAATGGGCATCAGATTCTTTGTGATGTGCTTAAAAAACAGATCCTCAACAGGAACCCTAGGAAAGAGGGTATTGCCTTTGAGAGGAAACTCAATGCTGATGGTACATATTGGAAGCCTGAGTAGTACCCCAAAACCTCATGGGTTGCTGCAAAGGGACCTCCAGTTGATCCATCTAATTTATCTGGCTTTGCATGTGAATCTCCTTGTTCTGATGATGAGTCAATTGACTCCAACTATAAACTGTTCAAAAATCAGAATGGTGAAGTATTTGCTAGATATGTTGGCACTAACTGCAGGAACGGTCCTCCTATGAAGAAAATCTGGGTTCCCAAAAGGTGCCTTGAAAGTCTTCAGGTGAATGTCCTCAGGACACCACCTGTGAAGAATAGGAACCCCAGATCAAATTCTTCATATGGACCAAACTCCTCAAAAGGATCAAAGTCCTCATATGAATATCATCGTGCTAACAACTCTGTTTCACAGGGAAGAGCTAAGGGCTATGAATATGAGCATTATTCTTCTAATTATTATGTTCATAAGTCCTCAAAGAATTTCTCTGCTTATTCATATGCTTATCCTAACCCCTCTTATGTGAAACGAAATGGACTGGCTTCTATGCCACCTTTCTCATATGGAGCTCGCAGAGTGATGAACTCTTTGCCACCCCTTCAGATGTGGGTGGTGAAGAAAAAGAACTAATCTCTTCTGCAGGGTCAGGTCTCCAGACGGACGTAATCGTCTGAAGAATTTGCTGGAAACCTGAGAGTGCCTGATAGGACGTAGGCTAACCATGAAGAAATGAACTTTCATTTCTCACGTCCTCATACTGCTTTATCTGTTCTATTGCATGATGAAATTGAACTGATGATTTGTTGTCATATTCTTCACCGATGATGTATATGAGTTCGTAAGCTGCACTAATTCATCTGCAGGATGATCAACCCAAAGCCACTGAGTGGGTCCTCGATAGTGGATGTACAAATCACATGACTGGTGACAAGAATCTATTGATGGATGCTCCATTATCTCCGTCGCATCTGAAGCATATCATCTTTGTTGACAAAGGCAAAAGTCAGGTATTGGGTCTAGGTAAGGTTGCAATCACAAAGGATCGACACATGGACAAAGTCATGCTTGTCGAGTCCTTAGGATACAACCTCATGTCTGTCTCAATGCTTTGCGATCTTGATATGGTTGTTGTCTTTGGCAAGTACCGTTGTGTTGTGGTTATGGAAGCTAACAATTCCAAAGTCTTCGAAGGCTTTAGGAGAGGAGACCTGTATATTGTTGATTTCTCTACAGGACCACAACCAGCCGTGTGCCTACTTGCAAAAGCTTCGGAAGGCTGGCTCTGGCATCGACAACTTGGTCATGCAGGCATGAGGAATTTGCACACGCTTGCGAAGAAGAAGCATGTCATTGGCATCGAGAATGTCAAATTCCTCAAGGATCACTTATGCGGAGCCTGTGAAGCTGGAAAGATAACCAAGGCCAAGCATCCAGCGAAGACAATCATGACTACCACTCGACCATTTGAATTGCTTCATATGGATCTTTTTGGCCCTAATCATTATTCTGCTGTACAAATGATGCATCTCTATATGGCTTTGTTATTGTTGATGATTACTCTCGATACACATGGGTACACATTGTTACTTACAAACATGAAGTGCAGGAAGTCTTCAAACGATTTTCCTCGAGGGCTTCAACCAACTTTGGTGTGAAGATCAAGCACATCAGAAGTGAAAATGGAACTGAGTTCAAGAATTCTGGTCTTGATGACTATCTTGATGAACTTGGTATTACTCATGAGTTATCTGCTCCTTATACTCCTCAACAGAACAGCGTCCTGGAGCGCAAGAACATGACTCTTGCTGAGATGGCTTGCACTATGCTTGATGAATACAAAACGCCTCGTCATTTCTGGATTGAGGCAATTGATACTGCGTGCCACATCATCAACAGAGTATATCTTCACAAATTCTTCAAAAAGACTGCCTATGAACTCCTCACTGACAAGAAACCCAATGTAAGTTATTTCAAAGTCTTCGGTGCTAAATGTTGGATTAGAGATCCTCATCACAACTCAAAATTTGCACTGAAAGCACATGAAGGTTTCATGCTTGGTTACGGAAAGGACTCACACACCTACAGAGTATTCAACAACGTTCTTCACAAGGTTGTTGAAACTGTATATGTGCGGTTCGATGAAACTAATGGCTCGCAAAGAGAGCACCTACCTACTGTGATAGATGAACCAGCACCTGAGGAAACTATCAAGTTCAAGGCTACTGAGGATGTCATTCCTACTGAAGAATCTGCTGAAGAATTCATTCCAGAACATGAAGAACGTCGAGCTAATGCACCTGAAGAAAATACTGAAGAAAATGGTGCTAAAGAAAATGCTGATCAAATTCCTCAACGACAACCAGCTCATCCTCGCATTGCAAAAGAAGTGCAAGTTCAAAAGATCATCAATGACATTAAAGCACCAGGTCCTCTCACACGCTCAAAAGCTTCACATTTATCTAAATTTTGAGGGCACTATGCTTTTGTCTCTATCACAGAGCCCACTAAGGTAGATGAAGCATTTCTGGAGCCTGAGTGGATTCAGGCCATGCAAGAAGAATTACATCAGTTCGAGCTCAACAACGTCTGGGAACTGGTCAAACGTCCAGATCCTCGCAAGCACAATATCATAGGCACAAAGTGGATCTATCGCAACAAGCAAGATGAAAATGTCCTTGTGGTAAGGAATAAGGCACAGCTTGTAGCTCAAGGCTACACACATGTTGAAGGAATTGATTTCGATGAAACTTTTGCACCTGTTGCTAGACTTGAGGCTATTCGCATATTACTTGCTTATGCTAACCATCATGATATCACTTTATAACAAATGGATGTGTAAAGTGCATTCCTCAATGGTAATCTTGAGGAAGAAGTATATGTTGCTCAACCCCCAGGTTTTGAAGATCCAAAGAATCCTGACAAAGTCTTCAGACTCAATAGGGCCCTCTATGGCCTCAAGCAGGCCCCACGGGCGTGGTATGATACTTTGAAGGAATTCCTTATGAAGAAAGGATTCAAACCCGGTTCACTCGACCCTACTCTTTTCACTAAATCTTATGATGGTGAATTGTTTGTGTGCCAAATATATGTTGATGATATTATCTTTGGCTGTACTGACCAACGTTATAGTGATGAATTTGCCTATATGATGAGTGAAGAATATCAAATGTCTATGATGGGAGAATTGAAATTCTTCTTAGGTCTTCAAATTCGTCAACAATGCAATGGCATATTCATATCTCAGGAGAAATACCTCAAGGATGTACCGAGGAAATTCGGCATGCAAGATTGCAAAGGCGTCAAAATTCCTATGCCCACAAATGGCCATCTGTGCACTGATGAAAATGGTATGGACTTAGATCATAAGGCATACCGCTCCATGATTGGTTCTTTATTGTACTTATGTGCATCTAAGCCTAATATTATGCTTAGTGTTTGCATGTGTGCCCGATTTCAAGCTACACCGAAGGAATCACACCATAAGGCTGTGAAGCATATTCTTCGATATCTAGCTCACACACCAACACTTGGATTATGGTACCCCAAGGGCTCGGCTTTTGACCTCATTGGATATTCTGACTCTGACTATGCTGGTGATCGTGTGGGACGCAAGTCAACATCTGGTACATGTCATTTCCTCAGACGATCTTTGGTCTGTTGGTCCTCGAAGAAACGGAACTGCGTATAACTATCTACTGCTGAAGCTGAGTACATTGCCGCTGGTTCTTGCTGTCAACATGAAGAATGTGCCTCTCTTCTGTGACAATGAGAGTGCCATCAAGCTCACAGCCCAGTTCAGCACTTGAAGACAAAGCACATTGAGATTCATCATCATTTTCTTCGTGATCATGTGTTGAAGGGCGACATTTCTATTGAGCATGTGAAGACTGAAGAACAACTAGCCGATATCTTCGCAAAGCCCTTGGATGAGAAGAGATTTAGCAAGTTGCGGTGTGAGCTAAATATCTTAGAATCTTCGAATGTTCTTTGAAAAGGACACTCATCCTAACACTTATGCAAAATTGATGACTTAGATGTGCAACACATGAAGAAACGTTTTTCTTCAATCAATGAAGAATAACACTCTAAGTGTGAAGAGATTAATGAAGAATTTGATTCTCAGAACCCTACGACAATTGTACGCGGTGTCTGAAATCATCATTCTTATAAGGTGGGTCACGCCACCACCAAAAGTTGAAATTCCTCAGTTGTTCAAATTCTTCAACTTTGCTTGTCTTCACTGTTTCCGTCGTTTTTCTTCATTGGCTATATATATATGAGTTTATGTCCTCTACAACATTCACTTATGGCTGTTTCTTCAAGTTGTTTTTTTCTAAGTGAATGTGATCGGACCCTTCCCCCTCTATGCTATACTCAACCCAATCTGTTCACAAATTCTTCATGTGCGTTCTATTTGAAACTCGTTCAAAATCTTCACTGTGTTCTTGTCAGCTGAAGAAATTGCGAACGAAACTTTAAAACTTATCTTATCTAAATTTTTGTCTTTGCCGCTCAAATCGTTCCACATCCCATGATATATTTATCTATTCACCCACGGTCTAACACGATCTCCACTTCTCAGTACGTGGGTGACACATGTCATGCGAATGAGCAGGGTCAGGGGCACGTTTGTCCAAATTCTTCGGGCGAACAGTTTTTCACCGTGGCTATAAATATCCCCTCTCCCCTTCCTCACTTCCTTTACTCCGCTCGACCTCCTTCTCCTACTCGAGCTTATCAAACCCTAGCACCGCCGCTACTTCATCGTCGCCGGTGAGGAAGAGCTTCACTGCCTCGACCTCGTCGCCGCCGTACTCGCGCCGGCCGTGGAAATCTTCACTCTGCCGCCGCCGTAGCCGTCTTCTTCCGCCGAGTTAGGGCATGGAAGATCTGCACAGACGAACTTCACTTATCCACCTCACAGTTCGTCGTGTTCTTCGTTCAGGGTAACTAAAAGATACTTTTACTGCCCTATGTGATTCAAATGATTATCTACAAAATCTTCAAAGGTGTTTTTCTTCAAATCTTCACACACTAAAACACCTCACATGTCATCTGTTCTTGATTCGTTTCTCTAAGCTATGTTTTTCTTTAAGATTCCTCAAATGTGTGGATTTTCGATCTATACATCTCTGGAATCTAAGACAAAGAACGCTTAGTGAAATTCTTCAAAACTCATCTGGTCAAATTCCTCAAACTTGTTCTTTTTACAAAACCTTCTAAGAACACATATGACCTCTCCAAATTCCTCCCAACTATACTCTATTCACAGGTACTCATGTCCACTGCTGAATCACTAGGTTCTCATCAACTTAACTCATTTGCAGCGTTCCTCGAAGAAAAATTGCATACTTCTTCAGAAAATTCGATTGTTCAAATTCCTCAGCTGAAGAAAATGGCTGATGGTAAGAAGCCACAGAAAGGAGGAAAGAAGCCAGAGGTCAACACAGCTTTTGAAATCCTTGATGACATCGATGCTGGGTACTGCACACCTCTCGAGGAAGATAAAAATCAGCGCAAGGTGCGCATTCAGAAGATAGAGAGGAGATGGGCTAGAGAGTGGAGGGAGTACAGATATGTTACTCCCAAATACATGAAGAAATTCTCTGTTACCCCTCCATGCTCAAGACCTCCATTGGCACCTGGCCAAGAAGCGGATTCCACTAGTGTCAAGTGCGGTGAGGACTTTCCTGAAGAATGGGCCAAGCGCCAGGCCAAGTTGGCCAAACAAGCAAAAGAAGTAGTGAGGAAATTCAATGAAGACTCTGCTGCTGCTGCTGCCACTGAGGCCTCTGTCAAGCCAAAGAAATCTATGGCAAAGAAGCCTGCACGTAAGCCAAGTGCTTCACCTTCAGTGCCCTCAAGGCCAAGTTCCTTAGCAATGCCCTCACGGCCAGAATCTTCAAAGCCCTCAAGGCCAATTCCTCATGCTGCTCCTGCTCCTCCAAAATCCTCAGCTCCTCCAAAGTCCTCAGCTGCTCCGACAAAGTCCTCTGCACCTGTGCATCTTGCCACGTGCCAAAGGACTACATGCATCTCTATTGCCTCAGGAGCTTCAGCTAGTTCCTCAGATGCACCCAATTCTTCAATGGGACCCTCTCTGCTGAAGACAAAGGCCACTGCTGGACGAGGTCCTCGCCCTAGTCCTTAGAAGAAACAGGTCACCTTCCAAGTGCCGTCTGAAGAAGATGAAGCTGATGATGAAGAACTTGCTGAGATCATCAGAGATAGGCAAGTCAGGGCCGCTAGAGCCAAAGGCACAAATGTGCCACTGCTTTTGGATCCAAGGTTGATCCTCGACTATATTGATCTCTGGCACAAGGACCCAAACACTCCTGTGCCTGATTTCAAGTTGACTCCTGGCCAAAGTCACATGCTGACCCATTTCATTCAAGAAGAAAAATGGAAATATGAGAAGGCCAGGAAGATCAAGAAAGCATAATATAAGAAGGAGAAATTTCTGAAGAACAACGTTGTCACTATGACAACTGATGAACTTGTAAAAATCCAGTCTGAAATCAAAACCCTCAGCGATGACTTCAAAGCCTACTATGCTTATTGGCAAGGAGCCAAGGTCAGGTTTGTTAAACTGACTAAGAAGTTCACCTCAAATGTTGCAGCTCCATCGCAACAGGAAATTCCTCACGCTGAAGCATCTGCTCAACCAACTGAAGAACATGCCAGCACCGCTGATGACTTTCAGGCTGCTGAATAAAATGTGAGTTCCAGGGCTGATGACTGCATTCCAGCCACTGAAGAAATTGCCAGGGCATCCACTAGTGGTGCGCCTGAAGAAAATGAAGAAGTCAGGACAACTGCATCAGTTGTGCCTGAAGAAAATCAACCAGATTCCTCTGCTCCTCCTGGGCCTACACCAACTCCGATCCTTCCATCTGCATCAGATGTGAAGAAGACCAAGGCTGCAGAGCATGCAGCTGTGAAGAAAAGGAAGGCATCAACTGCATCAGATTGTTTAGCTCAGAAGAAGATAAAGCCATTGACTAGCTCATTTGCAAACCCCATTGATGCTGTTCCTATCTCAACCATGCCATCAAAGGACCTTGTTCCTTTTGATGAAGAATATATGATTCCAAGTGAATCCAATGAAGAGAATCCCTCTGTTGCTTCGTTAGAGCAAATGGATGAAGAAATTGAAGTGGATACAATCCCTTAAACACCAGTTATCTCCTCGCCTATGCCTCAGTTTACTGCTGAAGAGGCCGGCGTTGAAGAAATGGAAGATGAAGATGTGGACATTGGCTGTCCCGCACCTGTGCTAAGTGATGACTTTTGGGAAAGTCAGCATCCCAACTCTCCACTGTTCACACCTTTACAGCAAATACCTCAGTACCCTGCACAAACTATTCAAATGGGCTCTAAAGAAACACACCCCACTTTGTCTGTACGTGAAGAAATTCCAGCCACTAGTGCTGAAGAAACTGCTGCTCCTGAACATCTGAAGACGCAGACTGCCACTGAAGAGGAACCAGAAATTACTCATCCTGAAGAACCTGAGATTTCGATTCCTGAGGTTGTGATGCAACTCACTAACACTCCTCTACCCAAGCCAAAGGATCCATTCTCCAGGAAGCAAAAATTCAAGGCTGATGATTTCTTCGGCGAGCATGTATTCTTCACAGGCTACAACCCTATGACTCTGCTCGCATTAGGAAAAGGCGTTTCTGGACTGCGAGCCAGGCTAATTTCTATTCCTCAGTGCTGTTCAACAAAGACAAAATCTTCTACCATGAGCACATTCCTCACGTGGATATGGAATCTCTCCCATGCTTCGTGCCAGTCCTCAGTGTTCTTCATGACGCTGGACTGCTAAATTTCTACACTGACATCTGTGATTCGAATTAACAACTCATTCTTCAATTTTATGCGACGCTGCACATCACAGGAGATTCTGAAGATGTGAATTCATGGGTGCCGGACTGGATGTCTGAAAGCACTCACTACACGACACCAGCTACTGAATTCCTTCGTGCTTTACAACTCAGTTCTCCCCATGAAGCTGCTCGTTGCATCTACAGTGAACCTGAGCTTACAAATCACTACATGCAAGTTCTGATGAAGCCTTTGAAGCCAGGTCAGGCCCCACAAACCAAATTCCTCGTGAAGGAATTACTATATGTGCCTCAGACTGTCTATCGCATTCTGACGAGGACAATGAGTCCCATCAAAGGCCATGGCTCATTTGATGAGGAAATAGTTGGCATCATGAAGAATCTGCTAGTCAACATCATACATAGCATTCCTATCAACTATCACAATTTCTTCATGAGGACTCCGGCAAATGCTGCACTTTCTCTGTTTGAGCTAAAACCTTATGCACCTTGGATTATGAGATTCCTCAGGACAAGGTCTTCACTCAACTACAAGGCTGATTTTCAGAATCACCTTAGCTATCTGCCCCCGATTGAAGTCCTCAAGCAGGATTTTACTTCAACTGATGAAAAGGGCAAGGCCCCTGCAGTCATTGATGAAGGTAATCGTCCATTGGATGGTCAGTTTCGCAAAGCTGCATCTTATTCCACCAATGATGACTCTGCCACACATGACTCTGCTGCAAATGCACCCAAGTCTACTCCTCAAGCCACTGCTCCTCGTGTGATGACTGACCGTGAGCTTCTGCTTAGTCTTCACCAGAAGGTGGATCAAAACCATAAATGGGTTAAGCGTCAGTTTGGTTCATTTCTTCACAACATGACTGCTACACACAATGCAGTGAAGAAAAACCATTACTACCTCCATGAAGTCTTCGGTCGCACCTGGGCCATTCTATCACATCTGTATGGTGAAGAAGATCTCAAGAAAATGGGTCTCAAGGAAGATTTTGACTGGTCTGCACCTCCACCGAAGAAATACAAGAAGGTCAAGGTTCCTCCTTTGGTGTCCAGCTCATATTCTTCATCGCGCGACATCGACGAGCATGAAGACTTGGACGACACTGTAGCAGGCCCTTCCACGACAAACGACCCCAACAACGCTGGCGCTCCTTCATCAACTTGATATTCTTTAGGGGCGTTAGTCCTCATTTTCGACCCTTTTCGTCATTTGATGACAAAGGGGGACAATTTTGAGTTAGTCTTCAAGCGGGTCTGTCTATATGGGTGTTTTTTTGCTAAGTTACAACTCTCGTTCTTCTGAAACTTTATTGGATCGAGTTGTAAACTTAAACCCGATGGTGCTCTGATACGTTTGATGTGTTTTTCTGCATGCTTGTTCCTCATATATGTTAATGCACGCATGCTAAATTACATCAGTCACCATATTTCATCATGCATTTCAAATTCCTCATTATGATATGTCAAATGCGTGTATGAATTACAAGATATAGGGAGAGATCTCCATGATTCTACTCTTCAAGTGTGCAATGCTTCAAAAGCAAATTCCTCATCATGCACATCTTCAGGGGGATTTCTTCTATATCTTGCAATCAAATTCCTCAATATCAGTATTTACACTTCATATGTTTATCCCCGTTGAAAACTTAACCTATATTGTCATCAATCACCAAAAAGGGGAGATTGTAAGTGCATCTAGTGCCCCTTAGTGATTTTGGTGTATTGAAGACTTATAGGTTAAGGGACTAATGTGTTTTTTAATGTACACAGGTCTATAAGTCTATGAGGAGTTTGATATTTACAGTGAAAGTCGACCCCTAAAAATGAAGTTCTTCGACTGAAGACTTTGGATTTCTAAAGACTTTCTAAAGACTTTGAAAGTGAAGAAATTGGTGCAATCCTGAAGACTTGGTATTTATCCGAGGAACATGAAGCGTGAAGACTTTTGTTTTCGTAGTTTCATTTTCTCTTTCTTGAGCCATAGGAAACACCGTACTGTTAAAGGGGGTCGAGGAAATACTAAGAAATTTTTTTCATGTGATGCTCAACTCAAAATCCTACACCTACCAATCCCTTCGAGCGAAGCCATTGGAAATCTCATACAGTTCAGTCATATTCTTTAGTGACAAAGACGAAGTTCTTCTGGTCTCTGAGGAATTTGTTTTGACTGAGGAGTTAGAAATTCGCCAATGCGGATTACCTACACAGTGAGGAACATGATAGCCCTAAGGAATTTGATACTCAAATTTCCGACGTTGCTGTGCTATGCGCCAGCTGTCCCAAAATATCTACCCACCTAACGGTCATATCATTGAAGGGCATTTATGTCTTATCATGTCGGGCTGCTCCCTAGGCTATAAATAGCCGCCCCCCTACAACCACTAGCTGGTTGGCTGCTCCGAGAGAAACTGACACTTGTCATTTGAGAGCATCCCATCCTCCGAGGACTTTGAGCGAAAATCATCAAGTGAGGAAAACCCAAACCCAAACACCTACAAACCCCAAGTGATTGAGCATCACTGAAGAGATTGATCCTGCGTGGATCCGACGCTTGTTACCTTTGAAGACTGTGCTTCTTCCAGACGGTTAGGTGTCAAGGTCTAGAGCATCCAAGAGGAATTGTGGATCACCGAGTGACCAAGTTTGTGAAGGTTCAGAAGTCACCTGAAGACTTACCACAAGTAATTGGGCGAGGTCTGTGTGACCTTAGCTCAAGGAGAATACGGTGAGGACTGTGTGTCCGGGATTGTGTGTCCTTGGGTTTAAATACCTAGCCACTCCAACCAGACGTACAACTGAGACAACAGTTGGAACTGGTCTACCAAATAATTGTCTTCACCAAGCTCACTGGTTCTATTTCCTCAACTCTTTCATTTCCTCATAACTGTGTTGAGTGCTTGTTCGTATCTGTGTTTGAAGACTTTGACTGAAGACTTTCTCAATTTCCTCAGTTCAATTTCTTCAGTCTGTTTGTCTTCATCTTGTGTTATCCTGTGTTTACGCTTTCTGTACTCTGTGCTTGTCTTCATTTCATCATGATGACTATGCTTGTGCTCTGTTATGTTTACTTTTGAGTACTTATTCCGCTGCTAGTAGTTCTTCGCTAAGGAATTTCCTCACCTGCAAATTCCTCAGTGAAGAATTCATAAAAATCGCCTATTCACCCCCTGTAGTCGATATAACGCACTTTCAGTGCGCGCGCGTGTTCACTCCTGCCTACTGGCAGGAGGAAGGCGACGAGCGAGGAGGTAAGTGGGCTGGGTCGGTTAAGCTGTGCCGGCTATAGGTAGGTGGGCGAGGTAGGTTTCCTCTCCTCTTCTGTCTTTTGTAAATTTAGTTTCTGTTTTCTATTTCCTGCATTTGTTTTGTCTTTATTAAAAATGCCAGAGCATTTTCAAAAATCATGAAAATATTTGTGGGCACTAGTTGGATTATTTCCAACAACCCTCAGGGTAAAATCAAGATTATTTGGGCACTTAAAATAATTTATAGCATTTAAATGCCCAAATGCAAATAACTTATGATTTAATTCAGTGACCCAAGTTCTCCTATAAAAATGTGAACCATTTTGGTAGAGGTTCTAAACTAAGACAAAAATGATGAACATTTTTGAAGGGCACTTTAGGTTCATTGAAAAAGTATTTCAGTAACCCTAGTTGGATTAGGTGGTGCTGGGCTTTCTGTCATCCCCATTTCAAGTTTCTGAGAAATTAAACATGATGCAACAACCAAGACTAGTCCACAAGCAAGGCCAAAGCTGGGGCTATGACAACTCACGCCCACTAAACAAGAATCTCGTCCCGAGATTCAAGCGTAGGTAGAAAGGAAGAGGGGACTCGAACTATCACAATCTTCATGATCCAACTGTCCTGATCGAAGATATTGATTCATTGCATCATCTTGAACTTTACATCCTTGCTTTCAAGATCTTCACCCAACACGAGGACAGGAGAGAGAGATAACTCTACATGGATGGATCACCTTAATGATCACAGGATCAACTCACGGAGCGAGATGTAGAAGTATCTCTTGAGCTGAGGAACAAAAGCACATATGACGAGCGATGGAAAGAAGAAGGTGACGAAGGTTCAGATTAGTAGGCAACAATTCCATGCTTAGAAGATGGTGCATGGTTTCAAAGTAGCAAGGGAATAATTGCCATGATTCCATAACGGGGCACCTTAGGGAGGTGGCTTGTAGGATTATTCCCTTAAGTGGCAAAAAGAATTACTTTTGATATACTAATCATCGAAACTCTCTATACTAGCCTAAGGCAATTCATCAACCATCGTTTGGAGGAGTACGAAGGAATGGCATACCCGGACTAGAATGGACAATGTGGGCTACCTTGTTGAAGACAACGCAATGGATGAATTTCCTCTTGTTTAACAAGGGAAATGGATGGGTCCCATGGTATGCCCACTTTTAAAGATCATTCTGAACAACAATTGTTGAGAAAGGCAGCCCATGGTAAAATTGCTCAATAGCGGGTGCAAGCTGGGAACAAAATGTAAATGTTGGGAATGATTCTAGTAACTGGGGAAGAAGCTCAACAGTCGAGAGTGATTCCACTGTTTGAATGATTATAGAATAACCGAGGAAATCGAGAGCACAAGGATCCCTAAGGAGCAACTTCTAGAATAAGTCGCACGAAATCCTAATGGAGAATATGGTCAAATAGCTCAATCAAGATACTACAATGATAGAACTTCCGGCTAGGTGTGTCGGCCAGAACATCAACCTTGTCGGCGCCTACATCATAGATCTTGGAAAAGTTCCAACCATCAGATCTGTCTGAGATTTAGATCTAGTTGGTAACAAGATATTTTAGACAACATGTCTGGAAAAGAAAGTTTGCAACACAAACAAATGAGATGACATTGCGAGATTCTCGGGAAATGAAGTACGATAGCATGCTCCAAAAACATGAGCTGGTTCTTTTATACACATGTGAACATGCTACCCCAGACAAGCATGACCACATGGTAGTCTTACAAAGAAACACTACTGGGTCCTGGTTGGGAACCATCATCAAGGATATCAAAGTCCTTGCATAAGTCATATGATTAGCTCTTATGAAGAAACTTATTCTCCCTGAACAAATCAGCCAGTGGCTTGGTGTGCTAGGGAATACATATGGAATGGAGGTAATTAATCTACCAAACCACAGAATACTTCGCACATGCATGACTGACTTGGGACGATTCCAGGGGAAGCAAAACTAACTTTCTCAAATTCATGGCGGCAACTTGCATCGAATGCACATGAATGAGAGGGACTCACTTCTTTCATCCAACATATGCTTCACGAACGGGACATGAAGATAATGCTTATAAAAGTTTCCAACACTAGCTTAATGTTCAACAAAATCATGGAGAAGATAAGGATGTTGTTGATGGGCTCAACAACAATTCATCTAGGTTTCCATAAAAATGGAATTCCACAATTATGTGAACACGGTGATAGCATTGGTCAGACCCAAAAGATGTAATGGTGTATGCCCGAGGAAACAACCATGGACAAGACAACATTACGAACATCATTGGTTCTGATTTGATTTGACGATAGCCCATACACCAATCAATGATTTGGGTAAGACAATAGCACCCGCAACTGATCACGAGGATCAATCAATGAGGATGTCATCTTTCTTCAACACACACACACAAAATATATCCCTTAGAGACGAACTAAGTCAGATAAAGCTTGATCTTCCAACTCTCCAAGTTGTTGTTTAGCTTATCCAAGTAGCTCAGGGTATCCAACACAAATTCTTGGAGAAGGGGTGGTTTATAAGAAAACCAACTTGATCACGAGCTCAACATAACGGTCAGTGGACAACCTGGTGATACTTCCGAGAGGACATTCAGAAAATCATGAACCACCGATATGTTATTAAGCTTGGGAACAATTTTGCTTCTCAGGGCAAGGCGATATGATCCAAAGAGGGAGGGATTAGCATAATCCTAACCCATTGATCAAAGAGTGCACCAAAAATATGGACTAGGTAGCACAATCAATCTTAGAATGATGATTCAATAACCAACACACGAAGAATGAAGTTATTATCCATTAACTACCAAGCAACGAAGTTGTTAGTAGTATTGATTTCACACCTCACAATTCACTTGTCGGTATTCCAGTTACAATAACACGGAGACCGAGAAATGAACAATGAAGGCGAGAGGTGTCACCGTATCAAGAGTTCATAGGAGGTGGTGCAATTCCCATGACATTCTTGACATAAAGATGGTAATATCCCAAAGTAGAACAGATCAAAGGCTGGATTGGCAATTTGATCTGCAGAATACAATTGTTTTGACCCAATCCTATATATGGATGAGGTAATGGAGTTTGTTTCTCCTAGTCATTCCGGAATAGAATGGCTTGACAGACCACAGGAGTATGAGGTATCAATGAGCATGAATGCATGACATGCTCTTTACTATCAAATGATAGACGGAGATCAGGATAAAACCAAAGAGAGGGACAACTCAAAGGAACATATATCTTTCTAAGTTGTGGATGCATAGATTAGTATGTCGAGCAAAGATCAACATTTCTTCCGGATAACTCATGCAGAAAGGTAGAACTGGCAGATTCACAATGTAGAATTGAGAACTCATCAAGAGCAGTCTGGTTGTGATCTTTTGGTTCAAAAGAACTTCTGCCATAAGCAGTTCATGGTATTTGGAAGAAAGAGATACCTCGGACCTCGAGGACTATCGCGAAGGTTACTAATATCCTAAAGGTACGAGAAACACTATCAACAGAGGTAAGTAGAGTGAATCTTGGGTCAAGAACCCAGGATTAGAATACCTACTACTAAATGGCATCACGGGATGCTTACGAGAATGACGGCCAGAATCATGACATTGGGAACACTAATCATTGCTATATTACTAGGTGGTTCTCTAAGACACCTAGGGTCATAATAATAGCTCCAACATATATGTTGAGGCAACAGAGTACCTCAACTCACCGATTAGTGTGGTCAAACTGGCCCAAAGAAACATCGGGAACGGAAATAAAGGAGTTGCAAATGCATCAGACTATTTCGAAACCTGGGATGACTCAAACATCATAACGGCTGTAAATGCTAAAAATTTGAGAAATCCTGCAAAATGGTGGCATAACCACTTAACATCACAATTTCAAGGTTCTGAGATCAACTGCCAACACATGGAGGTACTAGAACTGAACTGAGACTTGAATCCATCAATTCTATAAGTCTATGGATTAGCAACACATGATCCTGATAGAAAGATGAGAAGCCTAGTTCTTAATCCCCGCAGAGAAGAAGAGGTTGACTCAGATCAGAAGGGCATAAGGTAAAGGAGTAAAAAGAGCCTTATGTTCCCATCCACAATCAATTCCCTTATCTTTCCCTAATAATAAAGCACGGATTGACTCCGTGGGTTCATCGTCACAATACGCTTCTTCCCGTGAATTTACGCTTTCTATTTTTTTTCTTCAACACGTTTATACTTATTTTCTATATCCAAGGTGGTACTAATATTTCCCTAATAATAAAGCGGCTATTGCTTCCACGCGAACATTGGACAGAAAAATCGTTCGACCGCATATGTCCGCAAGTCCAGCCTGATCTGGCCCACCCAGCCCGTTGCTTCCAACACACCGCCTATCTGTTCGTCCATAGCATGAGTTCATGTCTGACTCCATCGAAGAACGAAGCTTGTATTACAACTCAAAAACTGATCGAAACGCTATAAATAAGTTAACCGCCCCGATTTCCTCCCTCACGTCGCACCATGATAATAAGATCGAATCAAAAGAAATCTGGGCGAAACCTCCACGACGCTGGTCCATCCTCGACGCACCTGACCCAAGTCTTGCCGCCTGCGAGCTTCAGGAGGCCCACGCATACTGACTGCTACTGCTGGGCATCGTCTGCCACGACGCTGACGAGGGATGCATCCTCGAGGCGATCAACCCGAGGCTTGCCACCGCCGAGTTCCAGAAAGGCAACACTCGTGCTGCCAAGCCTAGCGATCGTGTTCCAAGACGCCGAGGGGGGATGCATCAGCACGGCCGTCAATCCGAGGCTCGCCGCCGCCAAGTTCCAGAAGGGCAACCCTTCTGCAGCAGTGTGCAGCCATCTGAATGCTGAACCTAGGTTAGTGGCCGAGGGCGAAGACCATCGTGCATATCCGGATGTGCCTGCATTCTGGATGGCGCAGCCAGGGAACGGCAGTACGGACAAACTGGCCAAGTATTGCATCCTGATGTACTTACTTACGATGTTGCATTATCTGCCCATCTGAAGTAGGGTGACCAGAAGAGTGCAAAGTATGATACTAAGCTATGGACCGGCGAGCAATTCAAAGAAGCTAATGTTAGTTTGGATGAGATGATGCAAAAGGGATTGTTCAACGTATATAACTTTGACGAAGGGGCTCATGAAGACACAGAAAAGGCATACACACTCCATGCTGGACTGCGGGAGGAAAGGGAGGGGAGCTACAGGCATATAGCTTCTATGTTAAAGTTAAAACAGTGGAGGCAAGGCATAGAGATGTGCTTTGTATTGTAGCGGCACACGTTCATGTGGCCGACCCTGCTAGGGAATAATGGACACACCATGCTCGATGAATTCGACCCTGCTAGAGCTGTACAGCTCTGTCTGGCCAATAGCAAAGGTACATTTTACCTTCTCTCCTTAGGTTCAATCATTCCAGGCTTCTATCTCTTCTCAATATTTTTTGCTGTAAGACAATATGTTCGTGGAATTATTATTGCCACGGGTTCAGTCCTAAGGCATGGATTATCTATCTGAACATATGGCTTCAATCAGGAATCAATTGCTAATAATGTAAACAGGGAAATATTGTCAGTTCAAATAACTAATGACCATGCGCATTGCACCGACAATCGGTGTCTTTTTTGCGAGGGGATTATTATTGCCACGCTTCCATTCCAAGACAAAGTAGAACCGACAATACATGTTGATTAGTTGATCAATTGGTGCTGTTACCTGACCTTTCTTTATAATTGCATCAGTTTACCATTGATTTTCGTTCATCTTATTAAAACTGCTATATATTTGTTGTTCAGTTGAGATTTTATGCAGATTTGTTTATAAGGTATGCTTTGTAAGAGTTTCTTATTTTGTATAGGTTGTGGATCAGAAATTAATTAATCTATTAATTTCCACATTCATTTAGTGAAATACATTAATTAATAATTTACTCGTACAAGAAAAATAATTTTTAATGTGGTCTTCATGCCTCGACGTTCCCATGTGTCTATTTTTTAACATGACGAAGGGACACAGAAAAGAAGAAACGACAACACATATGTGTCATTAGGAGTGTGCGAGAATTTGTTTCCCCTTGCAACGCACTAGTATAGCTAAAGCATTTCTAGACTCAACTTCGACCAGTTTGGCTTCGTAATCCTACATGTAGTCAAGCTCTGATACCAAAGCTGTCAGGACCCCGATCCTAAGCCACATTGATCTAGCATGTAACACATCATATCACTTTGCGGCCTCACACACGGTATCCCCACAGGTGCCACCTTAGCTGGCTCGGGACCGTTTGCGCCTTTTGGCTCACGTATATGATAGCGTCGCTAGCATCCATATGATAGAGAACCCGAGCCGACATGACTAGTCGTGAACCCAAAGTGGCACTAACTTACAGGGACAGGCATACATGACCCAACAACGAACGTGTTGGTCATCAGCGAATGAATTCAGGCTGTAGCAACAAGGCTAGCAGGACTCCGGGAATCCGTGCTGTAGTAGGCTAACAGGACTCCGAAATACACCGCGCGACATTTCCCCAAAGGGACAGACACAAGATCATAGAAGGACACATGCCGACCAGTGTAAGTGTTATGGAGCAGTAGCAACTTGGGTAACAGGACTCCGGTAAACCGGGCTGTAGCAACTACTATGGCTCAGTGGAAGCACTAGACTACATTTCCCCATAAGAGAGGATGCCAAGGATAGACAACTAGGTTGTCGGATCCCACACATACCAAGCATTTCAATCATACACACAATATGCTCGATATGTGTAAATACAACATGGCATCACAACAAAACTCTATGACTCAAAGTAATTATTCATAAGACTCCAAAGAGTCAGATATTACAAACATGGGTCTCATGACCCAGCATTCAAGTCATACAAGCAATAGCACATGCGGAAGCTTATCTTGTCTGAGTACAGACAACTACAAATGGAAAAGGCTGAGAAGCCTGACTAACTACAAGACCCTGCCGAGGGCACAAGATCGTAGCTGAGGTAACAAGCTAAACATCGAAGTCCATGCGGAACTACTAGCGAGACTGAAGTCTCTCTACAAAAACATAAATTAAGCAAACTTTAGTACAAATGTTCCCAACAAGACTTACATCAGAGCTATCTACATATGCATCAGCATCAGCAAAGGGATGGTGGGGTTTAACTGTAGCAAGCCAGCTTTGACTCGGTGGCTATCCTGAACTACGACTGCAAGTACCTCTTTTGAGGTGGCGCACACGAGTCCACATATTCACCAATCAATACACCACTACGGATCCGCTCCCGTCTCCCTACGAGAATGCCATCCATAGCACTCATGCTTATCTTGCGCATTTTGGAGTATCCACTTGCACTTGTCTATGAACTGTGCAGGCAACCCAGAGGTCCTTTACCGCGAACGCGGCTATTCGAATAGATGATGTTAACCCTATAGGGGTGTACTTCTTCACACACGCTCTTGCCACTTACCGCCATGTACACGTCATGTATCTCGACAACCTTCAAGCAGAAGCCTGGTGAGGGTGTCGACCATGACCTGACTAACCACACAAGTCTCTGGTCCAGGTTTATCGCCTATCCGGGTTCCATCCGCGAGGAGATCCGGCCGGGGTTTCGCTCACAACCCCAAACGATGTGTGCAGGGTTTCCGAGACAGCCAACGGGCGCCCAACACACCGTGCCACAGTGTATCTACTGCATCATGGCCCACCCCTAGGGTCAGCGCTACGCACGGCCTCCAACACATATCCTACAAACACTAGAAACTAGTTGCAACTCCTGGACAGAGATCAAGGCGATTAATAAGTCGACAGAGTCAATTATGGATCCCAATGTGTGGTAGTAACTGTTCATGGATCACAAACACAGAACTCAGTTCCTAAGGACGGTAACAACCCACCATGTACTCCTACATGGCCTCTCACCGCTATCTTTACCAAATCGTGTTCACACACTTAGCTCTCAACAGTAGGACATGTTCACCACATTCCAATTCATCCCCGATGAATCAAACCTGACTCAACTCTAAGCAGTAATAGACATGACAACAAGCATGAATGAGTAGGCACATCAGGGCTCAAACAACTCCTACTCATGAAAGTGGGTTTCATCTATTTACGGTGGAAATGACAGGTCATGCAGAGGAAAGGGGTTCAACTACAGCAGCAAGTAACAGTTGAATCGCTGTTGTCCTAATGCAGTAAAAGAGAGCAGGAGCAAGAGAGTGGGATTGTATCGGGATGAACAAGGGGTTTTTGCTTGCCTGCCACTTCTAAAGATAATATAGCTCTTCATCGGTGTCATCGATCTCATCGTCGGAATATCGTCTACTCAGAGGGGACAATTACCGGCAAACAAGGAAGAACACAATCAATGCAATGCTCGGTATGATGAATGATTAGTACATGGAAAAATGAGTATGTTGGGCTAATGCAACTACAACCAGCTTGGTTTGAGTCATTTTGAACCAAAGGTTCAATCCCAAACTCAACTTATGAATTTATATAGTGCCTTATCATGTTTTGCACTAAACAACAAGGTTAAGTTGCTTAAACATGCATGAAACCAGTACAGATGGAAAGATTGGATTTTTTTGATCATTTTTCATATATAACTTATTTCATTCTGAGTTATGGTTGAATTTCTATGAATTTTAGAAGTTTTGGACATTTTTCTGAAATTTCATGAATTGTTTTAATCCAGAAAATGGTTAACTGCGCCAGCATGATGTCGGTGTGATCTCAGCTGGTCAAAGGCACCAGCCCAGGTCAAGCCTGACGGCTGGGACCGACATGTCAGTGTCTAACTAATTAACGTAAGTTAATTACCTCTAAACTAATACTAAACTAGACTAGTTAAAGCGTTGGGCCCGAACTAAAGCACGAGAAAGGCACTAAACGATGCGGCGGGCGTGTTTGGCACATTGGCGCGACCAAATGGTCGCCGGAGCAACACCGGCGACGAGCTCTTGTGGTGGAGCATCTCGGCTTGGGTGGAGGAGGCTGTTAGAGGGTGCAAACAAAGCAAAGAAGAGGGGGGAGGCGGTGTAGAAGCTCACGACAGTTGCGACGGCCGTCGAAGCTGGCTCGGGGGAGGTTGGAGCTGAGCAGGGCGGCGAGGTTGATCTTAGTGAACCGAGGAGGAAGAAGACGTCGGGAGCGGCGCTTCGAGGCATCCGGCGTCGCGTGAGTCGATGGAGAGGGTGAGGCATACGTGGCTGAGCTTCTGGACTCGGGCGGAGGGCAAGGAGGTGGCTCTGGCTGCGGCAACTGCAAGCGGCGATGACGGTGACGTTCGGACATGCGCGTGAGAGAGAGAGAGAGACAGAGGAGGGGATGAGGGCGAGGGAGAGAGCGGAGAAGTGCAGGGGTTGCTGGGCGTCTCCAGGCGAGCAGGTGGACACGCGGGGATGCTGCCAGCGCGAAGCAGGAGGTGGAGGCTTCACGGGTGCGCGTGCGTGTTCGCTCCTGCCTACTGGCAGGAGGAAGACGACGAGCGAGGAGGTAAGTGGGCTGGGTCGGTTAAGCTGGGCCGGCTACAGGTAGGTGGTCCAAGTAGGTTTCCTCTCCTCTTCTGTCTTTTGTAAATTTAGTTTTGTTTTCTATTTCCTGCATTTGTTTTGTCTTTATTAAAAATTCCAGAGCATTTTCAAAAATCATGAAAATATTTGTGGGCACTGGTTGGATTATTTCCAACAGCCCTAATTTAAAATCAAGATCATTTGGGCACTTAAAATAATTTATAGCATTTAAATTCCCAAATGCAAATAACTTATGATTTAATTCAGTGACCCAAGTTGTCCTAGAAAAATGTGAACCATTTTTGGTAGAAGTTCTAAACCAAGACAAAAATGATGAACATTTTGGAAGGGCACTTTAGGTTCATTGAAAAAGTATTTCAGTAACCCTAGTTGGATTTGGTGGTGCTGGAGTTTCTGGCATCCCCATTTCAAGTTTCTGAGAAATAAAACATGATGCAACAACCAAGACTAGTCCACAAGCAAGGCCAAAGCTGGGGCTGTGATAGGCGGCGTGGCAGCGGCGGCGCGCGCAGCAGCAGTAGGCGGCGGCGGTGCGGGCTTGCGGCAGCGGCGGGCGGCTGCGGTGGTAGCGGCTGCGGCGGTGGTGGGACGGGGTGGAGGCGGTGGTGGGGCTGCGGTATTTAAGGAGGGGAGGAGTGGCGGTGCCATGGGGAAGGGGCGACGCGAGGCGGGGTCAGGCTCAGACTCCCCTCGATGTTCGTGCCTCGCACGGCGGGAGGAAGGCGGTGACGCGGGAACGGGCCGGCCTGCTATGCTGGGCTTCGGCCCAGTCGGGCAGGAAAAGATTTTTTTGAAATAAAGTTTCGCCCGAATAAAAAAATTCTAGTTAAATACAAAAAAATTCTAAAAATGCCAAAAGCAATTTTCACCGTCTAAATAAAATATTTAGAACAATGTGAACATTTTTCTTGCCTAAAAATGCAATTTTCAAAATTGCATATTTTTCTAATTCAAATAAAATCTCAAATAAAATCCAAATAAATATATATATTTGATTTTAAAAAAATTCCTCCAATACTCCTATCTTTTTGAAGAAGTCATATTATCTTCTCTCTTTTATTTTTAATATTGGAAATATTCAGAGAGAAAAATATTAAAACCAAATTGATCCTCTTTTCAAATTTGAGAAAGTTCAAATATGAAAATAAAAGAAATCTCCAACTCTCCCCTTGGGTCCTTGAGTTGCTTAAGATTTCTAGGATCACCAACAAGATGCAAATAAAATATGATATGCATATGATGACCTATGTATAACATCCAAATTGAAAATTGGGATGTTACAAACCTACCCTCCTTAAGATGAATCTCGCCCTTGAGATTTCGTTTGCTAGAAAATAGGCGTGGGTGGTCTTTTCGTAGATTTTCTTCTCGCTCCCAGGTGGCTTCATCCTCGGTATGGTGGCTCCACTGAAATTTGCAAAACTTGATAACCTTGCTGCATGTAACTCGATTGGCAATCTCGAGGATCTTCACGGGTTTCTCCTCGTAGGTTAGGTCATTATCTAATTGAATTGCTTCCAGGGGCACTATATCTCTTAGAGGAATATCAGCCATCTCGGCATGGCACTTCTTCAACTGGGAAACGTGGAACACATCGTGAAATCCTGACAATCCTTTGGGTAACTCCAACTTGTAAGCAACTTCTCCCATATGTTCCAGAACTCGGTACGGTCCTACAAATCTCGGGGATAACTTTACATTAACTCCAAATCGTTTAACTCCTCGGAGTGGTGACACACGAAGATATTCTCGGTCTCCAATTTCATAGACTACCTCCTTGCCTTTGGTGTCGGCATAACTCTTCTGCCTGGACTAAGCTACCTTTAGTCTATCTCGAATCAACTTAACCTTCTCTTCAGACTCTTTGATCAGATCCAGTCCAAACAACTGACCGTCTCCAACTTCATCCCACATTAACAGTGTCCTGCATCTCATCCCATACAAGCTTTCAGAAGGTGCCATCTTCAAACTAGCCTGATAATTGTTGTTGTATGAGAATTCTGCATAAGGCAAATTGTCATCCCAACTAGAACCATAATCTAGCGCACAAGCTCTCAACATGTCCTCCAAAATCTGTTTGACTCTCTCGGTCTGTCCATCTGTCTGCGGATGAAAGGCTGTACTAAACTCTAGCCTAGTACCCAAAGTCTGGTGCAGCTGATTCCAAAAATTCGAGGTAAACTGTGTTCCTCTATCTGATACGATGGTCCTTGGAACTCCATGCAGACATACGATCCTGGTCATATATATCTTGGCCAACTTCGCGCTTTTATAGGTGGTTTTCACTGGAATAAAGTGAGCTACCTTGGTCAAGCGATCAACTACTACCCAGATTGAATCATATCCCGATCGGGCCCTGGGTAATCCGATAATGAAATCCATGCCCAAGCTTGTCCCACTTCCATTCGGGTATCAACATAGGCTGTAACAATCGTGCTGGCTTCTGATGTTCTGCCTTCACTCTCTGACATACACCACATATCGCTACATACTCGGCAATACCCTTCTTCATACCTGTCCACCAGAAACGTTCCTTCAAATCCAAATACATCTTGGTGTTTCCGGGGTGAATCAAGTATGGTGAGTCATGACCTTCCTGAAGTATCAACTTCCTGATCTTCGCATTATTGTGCACATATATACGATCCTCAAACCATAAAGTCTCGTGCTCATCCTCACGGGAACCCTTGGCTTTTCCCTTGCTCATCTTCTCCTTTATCTCAGCGATTTCCTTATCATCCTTCTGAGCTTCTCGAATCTTTCCCAATAACGTAGACTAAACCTCCATTGCTGAAACAAAACCTCTTGGAACTATCTCCAAACGAAGTTCCTTGAGATCGTCAACTAACTCCTGCGGTAATCCTCCGCTTACGAGGGTATTGGCATAACTCTTGCGGCTCAAAGCGTCAGCTACGGCATTGGCCTTCCCTGGATGATAGTGTAGCTTCATATCATAATCCTTTATGATCTCCAACCATCTCATCTGCCTGAGATTCAGCTCCTTATACATGAAAATGTACTTCAAACTCTTGTGATCCGTGTACACATCACATCTGTTTCCAATCAAAAAATGTCTCCAGGTTTTAAGCGCATGCACTACAGCTGCTAACTCCAAGTCATGTGTGGCATAATTCAACTCGTGAGGTCGAAGCTCTCGTGAGGCATATGAAATAACTCTTCCGTCCTGCATCAGTACACCTCCAAGTGCTAAGGGAGAAGCTTCGCAATACACTTGGAAATCCTTGCGTATATCCGGAAGAATCAACACTGGGGCTATAAACAAACATTTCTTCAACTCCTGAAAACTGGCCTCACAATCTTCAGTCCATTTGAACTTGGTTTCCTTCTTCAACAACTCGGTCATGGGTTTCGCAATCTTGGAGAAATTCTCGATGAACCTCCTATAATATCCTGTGAGTCCCAAAAAAACTGCAGATTTCTCCAACTGAGGTGGGTGCCAACCACTCAGTGACGGACTGAACCTTGGTAGGATCTACTGCTATACCTTCTCCTGATATAACATGTCCAAGAAATCCAACTTCATTCAACCAAAACTCACACTGAACTTGGCATATAGCTGATGTTCCCTGAGCTTCTAGAACTAAGCGCAAGTGTTCCTTGTGTTCCTCTTCATTCTTCGAGTACATCAAAATATCATCAATGAACACCACAACAAACTTATCCAACAACTCCATGAACACCTTGTTCATCATACTCATAAAATAGGCAGGGGCATTAGTCAGTCCAAATGACATGACCGTGTATTCATATAGCCCGTACCTTGTGGTAAAAGCTATCTTAGGTATATCCTGTTCTCGGATCTGCAGCTGGTGGTATCCTGATCGAAGATCGATGTTGGAGAATACTTTAGCTCCTTGCAACTGGTCAAATAGATCATTGGTCATGGGTAGTGGGTACTTGTTCTTGATCGTCACTTCAATCAAGGCCCAATAATCAACAACCATTCTCAATGATCCATCCTTCTTCTCAACTAAGAGCACTGGGGCTCCCCACAATGACGAACTTGGTCGAATATAACCTTTCTCCAATAATTCTTTAATCTTCTTCTTAATTTCCTCCAGATCATTTGCGGGCATCCGATACGGTCTCTTCGATATTGGTCCGATGCCTGGCAACAGCTCAACCAAAAACTCTATGTCTTGATCTGGCGGCATGCCTGGTAGTTCCTCTGGAAATACATCCGGGTAATCCTTCACAATAGGCACTTCTTCCTGAACAACTCCCGAGAGAGAATTTACTTGGGTCCTCCTTGGCGCATGCCTAGACACATACTTGATCCTTGTTCCCTCCAGGGTGGTTAGTAAAATTGACTTACTAGCACAATCGATGTTTCCTCCATACCTCGATAGCCAATCCATGCCTAATATTATATCCAATCCGTGTGACTCCAAAATTATTAGGTCTGAGGGGAAAACATGGCTACCAATGGTTAAGGGTAACCGATCACACCATCGGCTGGCCATATACTCTGCTCCTGGCAAGCTTAATAACATGGGTGACCTAAGGGCTAAGGTTGGTAACTTAATCTTGTCCACAAATCCCCTTGATATGTATGAATGCGATGCACCGGTGTCAAAAAGAACGAGCGTGGTAAATGACTTAATCAAAAACTTACCGATCACTGCGTTAGGCTGATCTTCAACCTCCTCCACGTTAACGTGGTTCACCTGACCTCTGGTGAAGGGATTGGGCTTCTTCCCAGAGTTTCCATTTTGTTGCCATTCTTCAACTCTGAGCAATCATTGACGTAATGTCCAGTCTTCCCGCACTTGTAACAGGTAAGACGGCTCAGGTCCTTCTTGGCGGGCGTTGCTGGGTTGGAACGGTTCTGGTTACTGCTTCCCCCATTCCCGTTTCCATTCTTAGGCCCACTGTGGTTATGTGAGCATCCTCCATTGTGGGTATGGCCTCCATGGTTATGGGTTAACCTCCGGAGTTAGGGGTAAAGCGAGGCTTATGCTGAGCTCTAGAATTGTACTTCCCCTATCCATACTTTTTGTTTGCGGCTCTCTATCTGCTGCTATTTGCTTTCAATCATAAGGGCCCGGTCTACCAACTCCTAGTAGTTAGTGAATGTTGCCACCATCAACTGCATACTGATCTCATCATTCAGCCCTTCCATCAAATTCTCCTGCTTCACGGCATCTGTGACCACATCATTTGGGGCATAGCGGCCTAACTTGCTAAACTCATCCACGTACTGCCCCACAGTACGATTTCCCTGGCATAAGTTGCGAAACTCACACTTCTTCATATTCATTGCTCCTGTAGAGACATGGGATGTGCAGAAAGTTTGCTGAAACTGATCCCATGTGACATTGGCTATGGGAAAAGTGGTTGTGTAATTCTCCCACCATGAGGCTGCGGGTCCATCCAGTTGGTGTGCGGCAAAATGCACCTTCTCAGCATCTGTGGAACCTGCGGTGGTCAGCTCCCTTCCAATCCTGTGGAGCCAATCATCAGCAACAATCGGCTCGGTGCTACTGGAAAACATCGGCAGATTCAACCTCAGAAAACGGGCTAAGTTGTCAACTAGAGGTGGTGGTGGTGGGTTGTTGTTGTTGTTGTTGTTGTTGTTGCCTTGGTTCTGGACTAGTAGCTGTATTAAGGCATTCTGCTACTGGATCAACTGAGTAAGCTTCGGTGGGAAGACAAATCCGGGGTCATGTCTCGGAGGCATCTGGTAGGTTCTAGAGGGGAGAGATCAGAATAGAGTGAGGTCTAGGGAGAAAATCACTACCCATATGCACATGAGACAAACACATTATATCACACCACTCAATTCAAACAAGGGCATACAATCGATCTAGCTACCGTTACAAAATACTCGGACTATTCTATATACATGGGGGAATACTAGTGATAATATCGTGGTCAACTAGAAATTTTGATCGGAAGAAGACTCCATGATATCTGCTCCAGCTTTGACTTCATAGTCATCATCACTGTCGGGGTCGGAGTCAGTGTCGTCGATGATGATGTAGTCTTCGGGATGGTCCTCACCTCCCGCCGCAGGATCTCCCATGCTCCTAGCTTCTTCTTTAGATCTTCATTCTTCTCTAGTAGTACTGCAATTTCCTCTTCATATCCATCACTTGTAGACTTGAGTTCCTCTTCTAGCTCCATGTTCCTGGTCATTACCTTCTTCAGGTCTATCATGCCGGCGCACATCTGGTTCTCCTGACGACGAATGTGTTGGTTTAACTCCTGGATGTAGGCTGCAATGGACTTTGTCCCTCCTGGTGCTGATCATCTTCCATTGCTCATCTCGGCGTCCACATATCTGGTAGATGGTGTCCTTAAGATCCTTGTGGTAAACTTCGCCGATGCGTCCCATGGCGATGTGAGCTGCCATGCTCTTTCCTAGACTCCAGGTTGGTGCATCAAAGGAAAAATCGATGGGCTCGGTAACTGGTGTGAATGTCCTTCCTGGGACATGTACTCGAATGGTCCAGCGCTCTTCTTCCGGTAGAGTGGCAGTGTAGGTCCCAGTGAAGCTTGGTATTCCGATGTTCAGGTATCTAGTGGCCTCCTTCAAGTGTCGTCCAAAAGGGGTGTCTTCATCCAGTTGAGCAAACTTGTTCCTTGAATCCGCCATCTACAGAGTGGAAAGTGGAGAAGAGTCAGAAATGAGTAGAGAAGAGTGACCTAAGGCTTATCTTAGTGGTCGCGTCATATAGTCAACGTGTGCTCTGATACCATCTTGTAGCAATCCGACCTCAACCGGTCAAATCTCTATGCATAAGTGTCATCCCTGGATCGGTAATGCTGACACACACAATACTTGAAGGATTTATAGCAGAGTTCAATCACACATTTATTACATTGAATATCTCAAAAGAGAGTACTTATTACAATAATATGGTTGAAGGCCATCTAAGGAAGATAACAGCGGAAGGTTTCGAAGGTAAATTGAGTCCATCAACTCCAACGGCATAGCTGAGTGTACGACAATGACCTAGCGCACCTTACACTTCGTATGAAAAGTCTGTAACATAATACGTTGCAGCCCGAAATGGGGCAGCCCATGGAATATGCTGGAAAAATAACACTGTAGAGCAATGAACAAGTAGCAGCTATAACTAAATGCATATATGGCTGGTGGAGGCTCTATGGTTATCTTTGCAGAAAGCTAATTTTTTCCTACAACAAAGGAATATATTATATTTAACTACAAAGTTTGTTGAAAACATTGAGAATGGTAACCCCATCTCAATCCCAAATTAATAAATCATTAACCCAAAAAGTTAATTAAATAAAGTGATGAGATCAACATAATAATCCAAGCACCAGATACTCAACATGTCCATAACCGGGGACACGGCTAATCATGATTAGTTTGTACATTCTGAAGAGGTTTGCGCACTTTTTCCCAAAAGACTCGATCTCCTCCGTTTGATTTCTCGCACTGCATGATGTTTGAGAAACGGATGACCGAGAAATAGTCTTTCAGAAGCATTAGCCCTTTTGACGGGTAAACCGTACCACCTACATCCCCTACATCTGCTAGTTTACCACTGAAAGAGGTCATGCAACATGCTCAACTATGCCAGAGCCCATAATGGCTTGTGGCTGCACACGGAAGTTTCTAGCATAAATAATTGTATGATCCCTTTGAGCCTGGGCCCCAGGATCTCCTCGGACAATACTGGATTACCCCAGGTGCCCACAAACAATCCACCCAGATGTGTGTTAAGGTAGCCACCTTAAATAAACCCTTAGCTCAACAATACTCACAACAGTCATGAACCACTCAACCCAAACCACGTCTTTGAGCATAGCATAGTGATACGTCTCCAACGTATCTATAATTTATGAAGTATTCATGCCATGTTTACAAAAGTTTTAAATGATTTTGGTATGATTTGATTAGAACTAACCCGTACTGACGTTGTTTTTAGCAGAACTACTGTGGTGTTGTTTTTGTGCAGAAATAAAAGTTCTTGGAATGCGATGAAAATCAACGGAGAATTTTTCTGGAAAATATAAAAAATACTGGAACAAAAATCTACTGGAGGGGAGTCCTGGGGGGGGGGGGCACGAGGGTAGGGGGGTGGCCACCCCCTGGGCGCGCCCCTGTGCCTCGTGGACTTCCTGTGGGGCCCCCTGACTTGTTCTCGACGCCAACTTCTCCTATAAATACCCAAACCTCCAGAAAGTAACCTAGATCAGAAGTTCCACCGCAGCAAGCCTTTGTAGCCACGAGAAATCAATCTAGGCCTTCTCTGGCACCCTGCCGGAGGGGGCCTTCATCACCGGATGGCATGGAGCAGGATCCCGGAGGGGCCACCATTGTCATGAAGACCAAGGACCAGAGGGAGAACCTCTCCCCATCCAGGGGGAGGCCATGGAGGAGGAAGCACAAGGGGGAGAACCTATTGATACGTCTCCAATGTATCTATAATTTTTGATTGCTCCATGCTATATTATCTACTGTTTGGACTATATTGGGCTTTATTTTCCACTTTTATATTATTTTTGGGACTAACCTATTAACCGGAGGCCCAGCCCAGAATTGCTGTTTTTTGCCTATTTTAGTGTTTCGGATAAACAAAATATCAAACGGAGTCCAAACGGAATAAAATCTTCAGAAACGTGATTTTCTCACCGGAAGTGATCCAGGAGACTTGGACCCTACTGCAAGGGATCAAAGAGGTGGTCACGAGGGTGGGGGGCACCCCCCCTAGGGCGCGCCCCCCTGCCTCGTGGGACCCTCGGTGCTCCACCGACGTACTCCTTCCCCCTATATATACACACGTACCCCCAAACGATCAGAACAGGAGCCAAAACCTAATTCCACCGCCGCAACTTTCTGTATCCACGAGATCCCATCTTGGGGCCTGTTATGGAGCTCCACCGAAAGAGGGCCGTCATCACGGAGGGCTTCTACATCATCCTAGCTCAGGTCCATAGTTAGTAGCTAGATGGCTTCTTCTCTCTCTTTGAATCTCAATACAAAGTTCTCCCCCTCTCTTGTGGAGATCTATTCGATGTAATCTTCTTTTTGCGGTGTGTTTGTTGAGACCGATGAATTGTGGGTTTATGATCAAGTCTATCCATGAATAATATTTGAATCTTCTCTTAATTCTTTTATATATGATTGGTTATCTTTGCAAGTCTCTTTGAATTATCTGTTTGGTTTGGCCAACTAGATTGGTAGTTCTTGCCATGGGAGAAGTGCTTAGCTTTGGGTTCGATCTTGCGGTGTCCTTACCGAGTGACAGAAGGGGCAGCAAGGCACGTATTGTATCATTGCCATCGAGGATACCAAGATGGGGTTTATTTCATATTGCATGAATTTATCTCTCTACATCATGTCATCTTGCTTAAGGCGTTACTCTGTTTTTAACTTAATACTCTAGATGCATGCTGGATAGCGGTCGATGAGTGGAGTAATAGTAGTAGATGCAGAATCGTTTTGATCTACTTGTCACGGACGTGATGCCTATATACATGATCATGCCTAGATATTCTCATAACTATGCTCAATTCTGTCAATTGCTCAACAGTAATTTGTTCACCCACCGTAGAATACTTATGCTCTTGAGAGAAGCCACTAGTGAAACCTATGCCCCCGGGTCTATTCTCATCATATCAATCTCCATCAGTTTTATATTGTTTTGCTATTTACTTTGCTTTTACCTTTTACTTTGCATATTTATATCAAAAATACCAAAAATATTCTATCTATCAGATCTCACTCTCGTAAGTGACCTTGAAGGGCTTGACAACCCCTAATCACGTTGGTTGCGAGTAGCTATCGCTTTGTGCAGGTACGAGGGACTTGAGCGTGGGCTCTACTGGATTGATACCTTGGTTCTCAAAAACTGAGAGAAATACTTACGCTACTCTGCTGCATCATCCCTTTCTCTTCGAGGAAAACCAACGCAAGCTCAAGACATAGCAAGAAGGATTTCTGGCGCCGTTGCCGGGGAGTCTACGCAAAAAGTCAATATACCAAGTACCCATCACAATCCCTATCTCTCGCATTACATTATTTGCCATTTTCCTCTCGTTTTCCTCTCCCCCCAATTCACCCTTGCCGTTTTATTCGCCCTCTCTCTCTATCCTCCCTCTCTGTTTGCCTCTTTTATCCGCTTGCTTTTTGTTTGCTCGTGTGTTAGATTGCTTGTTTGTCGCGATGGCTCAAGATACTACTAAATTGTGTGACTTCACCAATACCAATAATAATGATTTCCTTAGCACTCCGATTGCTCCTCTTATCGATGTTGAATCTTGTGAAATTAATACTGCTTTGTTGAATCTTGTTATGAAAGATCAATTCGCCGGCCTTCCTAGTGAAGATGCTGCTACTCATCTGAATAGCTTCGTTGATTTATGTGATATGCAAAAGAAAAAAGATGTCAATAATGATGTCGTTAAATTGAAGCTATTTCCTTTTTCACTTAGAGATCGTGCTAAAGCTTGGTTTTCGTCTTTGCCTAAGAATAGTATAGATTCATGGAACAAGTGCAAAGATGCTTTTATCTCTAAGTATTTTCCTCCCGCTAAGATCATCTATCTTAGAAACGATATAATGAACTTTAAACAACTTGATCATGAACATGTTGCACAAGCTTGGGAGAGAATGAAATTAATGATACATAATTTCCCTACTAATGGTTTGAATTTGTGGATGATTATACAAAACTTTTATGTCGGATTGAATTTTGCTTCTAGAAATCTTTTAGATTCGGCCGCGGGAGGCAATTTTATGGAAATCACTTTAGGAGATGCTACTAAACTCCTAGATAATATTATGGTTAATTATTCTCGATGGCATACTGAAAGAACTTCTAATAAAAAAGTGCATGCGATAGAAGAAATTAATGTGTTGAGTGGAAAGATGGATGAACTTATGAAATTATTTGCTACTAAGAGTGTTTCTTCTATCCTAATTATATGCCTTTGTCTACTTTGATTGAGAACAATAATGAATCTATGGATGTGAATTTTGTTGGTAGGACTAATTTTGGTAACAACGCTTATAGAGGGAATTTTAATCCTAGGCCATATCCTAGTAATCCTTCTAATAATTATGGGAATTCCTACAACAACTCTTATGGAAATTATAATAAGATTCCCTCTGATTTTGAATCTAATATTAAAGAATTTATTTCTTCGCAAAAGAATTTTAATGCTATGATTGAAGAAAAATTGCTTAAGATTGATGATTTGGCTAGAAACGTTAATAGAATTGCTCTTGATGTTGATGCTTTGAAACTTAGATCTATTCCACCTAAGCATGATATTAATGAGTCTCTAAAAGCCATGAGAATTTCAATTGATGAGTTTAAGGAAAGAACCGCTAGGATGCATGCTTCGAAAGATGCCTTTATTAAAGCGTGTTCTTCCAATTCCTATGAAAATCAAGATGAAGATCTAAAAGTTATTGATGTGTCTCCAATTAAATCTTTATTTTGCAATATGAATCTTGATGAAACTGAATATGATCTTGCTTTACCTAGAAGGCGTTCTAAAAATTCGGAGTATTTAGATTTTATGATGAAATTGATGAAAGTGGGATTGAAAGAAATAAAGATCTAGATGTTGCTAAACCCACTATATTGGATTTCAAGGAATTTAATTACGAAAGTTGCTCTTTGATTGATTGTATTTCCTTGTTGCAATCCGTGCTAAATTCTCCACATGCTTATAATCGAAATAAAGCCTTCACCGAACATATTGTTGATTCCTTGATGCAATCTTATGAAGAAAAACTTGAATTGAAAGTTTCTATCCCTAGAAAACTCTATGATGAGTGGGAACCAACTATTAAAATTAAAATTAAAGATCATGAGTTTTATGCTTTGTGTGATTTGGGTGCTAGTGACTCTACTATTCCCAAGACTTTGTGTGATTTACTAGATTTCCGTAACTTTGATGATTGCTCTCTAAACTTGCATCTTGCGGATTCCACTATTAAGAAACCTATGGGAAGGATTAATGATGTTCTTATTGTTGCAAATGGGAATTATGTGCCCATATATTTCATTGTTCTTGATATATATTGCAATCCTTCTTGCCCTATTATTCTTGGTAGACCTTTCCTTAGAACGGTTGGTGCGATTATTGATATGAAGGAAGGGAATATTAGATTTCAATTTCCATTAAAAAGGGCATGGAACACTTTCCAAGAAAGAAAATAAAATTACCATATGAAACTATCATGCGAGCCACTTATGGATTGCCTACCAAAGATGGCAATACCTAGATCTATTCTTGCTCGTTATGCCTAGCTAGGGGCGTTAAACGATAGCGCTTGTTGGGAGGCAACCCAATTTTATTTTTATTCCTTGTTTTTTGATCCTGTTTAGTAATAAATAAATTATTTATCCTCTGTTTGGGTTGTGTTTTTTGTGTTTAATTAGTGTTTGTGCCAAGTAGAACCGTTGGGAAGACTTGGGGAAAGTCTTGTTGAACTTGCTGTAAAAAACAGAAACTTTAGCGCTCACGAGAACTGCTGTCATTTCTATTTTAGGAGTGATATTTAGTTTATTATTTTTGAAGATGATTAATAGATAAATTCCTTACGTCCAGAAATTTATTTTAGAATTTTTGGGGTTCCAGATCTTGCGCTAGCTACAGATTACTACAGACTGTTCTGTTTTTGACAGATTCTGTTTTTCGTGTGTTGTTTGCTTCTTTTGATGAATCTATGGCTAGTAAAATAGTTTATAATCCATATAGAAGTTGGAATACAGTAGGTTTAACACACATATAAATAAAGAATGAGTTCATTACAGTACCATGAAGTGGTCTTTTGTTTTCTTTCGCTAACGGAGCTCACGAGTTTTCTATTTTGAGTTTTGTGTTGTGAAGTTTTCAAGTTTTGGGTGAATTCTTTTGATGGATCATGGAACAAGGAGTGGCAAGAGACTAATCTTTGGGATGCCCATGGCACCCCCAAGATAATCCAATGACACCAAAAAGTCAAAGCTTGGGGATGCCCCCGGAAGGCATCCCCTCTTTCGTCCACTTCCATCGGTAATTTACTTGGAGCTATATTTTTATTCACCAACATGATATGTGTTTTGCTTGGAGCGTCTTGTATTATTTGTGTCTTTGTTTGTTAGTATGCCACAATCATCCTTGCTATACACACCTTTTGAGAGAGCCATACATCAATTAAAATTTGATAGAATACTCTATGTGCTTCACTTATATCTTTTGAGCTAAGTAGTTTTGCTCTATGTGCTTCACTTATATCTACTGAGCTAAGTAGTTTTGCTCTATGTGCTTCACTTATATCCTTTGAGCTAGATAATTTTACTCTATGTGCTTCACTTATATCTTTTGAGTATAATTTTGCTCTATGTGCTTCACTTAGATCTTTTAGAGCACGGTGGTGGATATGTTTTAAAGAAACTATTGATCTCTCATGCTTCACTTAAATTAATTTGAGAGTCTCTTAATAGCATGGTAATTTGCCTAATAATAATATGCTTGGTATTCAAGATTTGTGAAACTCTCTTTCGAGTGTGTTGAATACTAAGAAAAGATTGAAGCATGATAATTGTTTTGAGTTATGGAGGTGATAATATTAAAGTCATGCTAGTTGAGTAGTTGTGAATTTAAAGAATACTTGTGTTGAAGTTTGTGATTCCCGTAGCATGCACGTATGGTGAACCGTTATGTGATGAAGTCGGAGCATGATTTCTTTATTGATTGTCTTCCTTATGAGTGGCGGTTGGGGACGAGCGATGGTCTTTTCCTACCAATCTATCCCCCTAGGAGCATGCGCCTAATACTTTGCTTTGATAACTTTTAGATTTTTGCAATAAGTATATGAGTTATTTATGACTAATGTTGAGTCCATGGATTATACGCACTCTCACCCTTCCACCTTTGCTAGCCTCTCTAATACCGCGCAACTTTCGCTGGTATCATACACCTACCATATACCTTCCTCAAAACAGCCACCATACCTACCTATTATGGCATTTCCATAGCCATTCTGAGATATATTGCCATGCAACTTTCCACCATCTAGTTCATCATGACACACTTCATCATTGTCATAATGCTTATCCCGGCACACCGCCGGATGCATTCACATAGAGTCATATTTTTTTCTAAGTATCGAGTTGTAATTGTTGAGTTATAAGAAAAATAAAAGTGTGATGATCATCATTATTAGAGCATTGTCCCAGTGAGGAAAGAATGATGGAGACTATGATTCCCCCATAAGTCGGGATGAGACTCCGGATGAAAAAAAGAGGCCATAAAAAAGAAGAGAAAAGGCCCAAACAAAAAAATGATGAGAGAAAAAGAGAGAAGGGACAATGTTACTATACTTTTACCACACTTGTGCTTCAAAGTAGCACCATGATCTTCATAGTAGAGAGTCTCTCATGCTATCACTTTCATATACTAGTGGGAATTTTTCATTATAGAACTTGGCTTGTATATTCCAATGATGGGCTTCCTCAAATTTCCCTAGGTCTTCGTGAGCAAGCAAGTTGGATGCACACCCACTTAGTTTCTTTTTGAGCTTTCATATACTTATAGCTCTAGTGCATCCGTTGCATGGCAATCCCTACTCACTCACATTGATATCTATTGATGGGCATCTCCATAGCCCATTGATACGCCTAGTTGATGTGAGACTATCTTCTCCTTTTTGTCTTCTCCACAACCACCATTCTATTCCACCTATAGTGCTATATCCATGGCTCACGCTCATCTATTGCGTGAAGATTGAAAAAGTTAGAGTATGAAACAATTGCTTGGCTTGTCATCAGGGTTGTGCATGATTTAAATACTTTGTGTGGGGAAGATGGAGCATAGCCAGACTATATGATTTTGTAGGGATAACTTTCTTTGGCCATGTTATTTTGAGAAGACATAATTGCTTTGTTAGTATGCTTGAAGTATTATTATTTTCTATGTCAATATAAACTTTTATCTTAAATCTTTCTAATCTGAATATTCATACCACAATTAAGAAGATTTGCATTGAAATTATGCCAAGTAGCACTCTGCATCAAAAATTCTCTTTTTATCATTTACCTACTCGAGGACGAGCAGGAATTAAGCTTGGGGATTCCTGATACGTCTCCAACGTATCTATAATTTTTGATTGCTCCATGCTATATTATCTACTGTTTTGGACAATATTGGACTTTATTTTCCACTTTTATATTATTTTGGGACTAACCTATTAACCGGAGGCCCAACCCAGAATTGCTGTTTTTTTTGCCTATTTCAATGTTTCGGATAAACGGAATATCAAACGGAGTCCAAACGGAATAAAATCTTTGGAAACGTGATTTTCTCACCGAACGTGATCCAGGAGACTTGGACCCTACTGCAAGGGATCAAAGAGGTGGTCACGAGGGTGGGGGGCGCCTCCCTAGGGCGCGCCCCCTGCCTCATGGGCCCCTCGGTGCTCCACCGATGTACTCCTTCCTCCTATATATACACACGTACCCCCAAACAATCAGAACAGGAGCCAAAAACCTAATTCCATCGCCGCAACTTTCTGTATCCACGAGATCCCATCTTGGGGCCTGTTTCGGAGCTCCGCCGGAAGAGGGCCGTCATCACGGAGGGCTTCTACATCATCCTAGCCCCTCCGATGAAGTGTGAGTAGTTTACCTCAGACCTTCGGGTCCATAGTTAGTAGCTAGATGGCTTCTTCTCTCTCTTTGAATCTCAATACAAAGTTCTCCCCCTCTCTCATGGAGATCTATTCGATGTAATCTTCTTTTTGCGGTGTGTTTGTTGAGTCTGATGAATTGTGGGTTTATGATCAAGTCTATCTATGAATAATATTTGAATCTTCTCTGAATTCTTTTATGCATGATTGGTTATCTTTGCAAGTCTCTTCGAATTATCCATTTGGTTTGGCCAACTAGATTGGTAGTTCTTGCCATGGGAGAAGTGCTTAGCTTTGAGTTCGATCTTGAAGTGTCCTTACCCAGTGACAGAATGTGCAGCAAGGCACGTATTCTATCGTTGCCATCGAGGATAACAAGATGGGGTTTATTTCATATTGCATGAATTTATCTCTCTACATCATGTCATCTTGCTTAAGGCGTTACTCTGTTTTTAACTAAATACTCTAGATGCATGCTGGATAGCGGTCGATGAGTGGGGTAATAGTAGTAGATGAAGAATCGTTTCGATCTACTTGTCACGGACGTGATTCCTATATACATGATCATGCCTAGATATTCTCATAATTATGCTCAATTCTATCAATTGCTCAACAGTAATTTCTTCACCCATCGTAGAATACTTATGCTCTTGAGAGAAGCCACTAGTGAAACCTATGGCCCCCGGGTCTATTCTCATCATATCAATCTCCATCACTTTTATATTGTTTTGCTATTTACTTTGCTTTTACTTTTTACTTTTCATCTTTATATCAAAAATACCAAAAATATTCTATCTATTAGATCTCACTCTCGTAAGTGACCGTGAAGGCCTTGACAACCCCTAATCGCGTTGGTTGCGAGTAGCTATCGCTTTGTGCAGGTACGAGGGACTTGAGCGTGGGATCCTACTGGATTGATACCTTGGTTCTCAAAAACTGAGGGAAATACTTACGCTACTCTGCTGCATCATCCCTTCCTCTTCGGGGAAAACCAACACAAGCTCAAGACGTAGCACCTCTCCTCCTCCTCTCTCTATGACACCGGAGTGCCATCGGGAGGGGAATCATCGCCGCGGTGATCATCTTCATCAACATCACCATCATCATCACCATCCTCATCTCTTTTACACGGTCCACTCTCCCGCACCCGCTATAATCCGTACTTGAACATGGTGCTTTATGCCACATATTATGATCCAATGATGTGTTGCCATCCTATGCTGTTTTTTGTAGATATCCTTTGTCTTTGGGTTGATTGATGATCTAGATTGGTACGAGTTGTATATTTTATTTTGGTGTTGTCCTATTGTGCCCTCCATGTCACGCAAGCGTGAGGGATTCCTGCTGTATGGTGTTGGAATATGTTCATGATTCACTTACAATGGGTTGCTTGAGTGACAGAAGCATAAACCCGAGTAAGGGGGTTGTTGCGTATGGGATAAAGGGGACTTGATGCTTTAATGCTATGGTTGGGTTTTACCTTAATGATCTTTAGTAGTTGCGGATGCTTGCTAGAGTTGCAATCATAAGTGCATATGATCCAAGAAGAGAAAGTATGTTAGCTTATGCCTCTCCCTCATATGAAATTGCAATGACGACTATCGGTCTGGTTAATAATTGCCTAGGACAATTCCGCACACCGATCCATCATTATTCCACACTCGCTATTTATAGTATTTAGTAATATATTCTAACTTTATGATAACAGACCAACTTTCGTATTTTAGCTCCCCGATATCATGCAAAGTTATCCTCTTCATACCCACAACATAGTTTTATTTCTCGTTTCTAGTTGGAAGCAAATGTTCGTTGTACGTAGAGTCGTATAATTAAGTAGCAGATAGGACTTGAGAGAATATTGATCTTACCTTTAGCTGCTTGTGGGTTCGACACTCCATACTTATCACTTCCACCATTGGGAATTGCTACGATGATTCCCTGCATTTGGGGATTATCAAGCTCTTTTCTGGCGCCGTTGCCGGGGAGCAATGGCATGGGGTTGATATTCTCGTGTGTGCTTGTTTGCTTTCTTCACTAAGTAGATTTTGTTTTTCCTTTTTTTCTTTTTAGTTGTGGGTGAAACATACAAAAGAAATTAAAGAATGAAAATACAAAAAAAATTACTTGCCTCTCATGCCTAAAAAGTTTTTCAATAAGAGAAGTGGTTGGAAGATTAAGCATTGAAGAAATGAGGGTCGACCTTGAGCACTTGTGTTCATGCTCATGGAAACAATGTAAAAATTTTCATGGAAGCTTTTCCGAAAATAATTATCCTCTTGTATATATCCATTGTATTATAAAAATAATGTGCCAATCTTCGGTTTTAGGATGATTAGACTGCTTGTTTACTATGTACAGTACAAAAATAGAAACTTTGGATATAGCACGTGAGTTTACATTTTTTACTGGAAAGTCAAATAGGTCTGAACTTTTTGCACATTACTTATGTACAAATTGTTTAAATTTTCATATTTTGTTAGAATTTGTTTGAGTTATAGAAGTTTACTAAACTTCCAGATTACTACAGACTGTCCTGTTTTTGACAGATTCTGTTTTCTATGAGTTGTTCGCTTATTATAATGAATCTATGGGTAGTATCAGGGGGTATGAACCATGGTGAAGTTTAGTAATATGAAATTGGATGAACAGTAGATATAGTTCTAATATGAAATTGGAATGAGTTTGCAACAGTACCTAAAGGTAGTGGTTTGCTTTATTATACTAACAGATCTCACATGTTAAAGTTTTGTGTGGATGAAGTGTTTGAAGAACGAGGAGTTACCGATGTGGAGAAGAATAAAGAGAAGCAAGAGCTAAAGCTTGGGGATGACCAAGGAATCCCAAGTAAATATTCTAAGGATACTCAAGCATCTAAGCTTGGGGATGCCCCAGTTGGCATCCCATATTTCTTCTTCAACAATTATCGGTATACCTCGGTTTTTGTTTTGTTCACATAATTTGTGTCCTTTGTGTTTTCATTTTTCCTTTAAGAACCATGCTAGTATGAGATAACCCTTTATTGATTTATAGAATACTTCGTGTGCTTCACTTATATATTTTGAGCTTGGATATTGGTTAGTCTAGATTAATTGTAGAATGCTCCATGAACTTCACTTATATCTTTTGGAGTATGAATAATACTATCATCTAAAGTGGATTTAGAAGAAGTTTGCTCCCACTATTCCGAATGAGGAGAATTTTGCTTATGTGGAGACAAGTAGAATTTCTATGCTCGTAGATCATGAAAAGAATGCTTTATGTGATGGTTATATTGTTGAACTCATTCATGATGCTAATGAAAATTATTATGAGGGAGGAATACATGCTTGTAAGAGTTGCAATAATATCAAGTTTCCTCTCTATGTGCTTAAAGTTTTGAAGTTATACTTGTTTTGCCTTCCTATGGTAGTTGATTCTTGTTCCCATAAATTGTGTGCTCACAAAATCCCTAGGCATAGGAATTGGATTAGGTTTAGATGTGCTAGTCATATTCTTCATGATGCTGTCTTTATGTTTCAATTCTTATCTTTTATGTGAGCATCATTGAAATCATCATGCCTAGCTAAAAGGAATTAAAGAAAAGCGCTTGTTGGGAGACAACCCAATATTTACCCTTACTATTTTTGTGTGTTCTCATGAGTAAGCTACTGTACTAATCATGTATTATATCTTTTGTTTCAATAAAGTGCCAAGTAAGACCTTTGGGAAGACTTGGGTGAAAGTTAATGTGATCTTGCTGTAAAAAACAGAAACTTTGCGCTCACGAGATTAGCTGTCATTTTTTTTTACAGAGGAGTGCGATTGAGTTTATTATTTTATCAGAACATTAGTAGACAAATTCCTCACGTCCACCAATTTATTTCATGATTTTTGGAGTAGCAGAAGTATGGTTGGTGTTCAGATCATTACAGACTGTTCTGTTTCTGACAGATTCTGTTTTCATTGCATAATTTGCTTGCTTCCTATTTTCTATGGCTTATATTTCTCAATATAAATTGTAGAAATGATATGGTACAGTAGGAATTGTGAACCTTGTCTTTCACAGTACCAAAGTGAATGGTTTACTCTTTATCATACTAACCTATCTCACGAAGTTCCGTTAAGTTTTGTGTGATTGAAGTTTTCAAGCTTTGGGTGAGATATCGATATGAGGAGAATAAGGAGTGGAAAGACCCTAAGCTTGGGGATGCCCAAGGCACCCCAAGGTAATATTCAAGGAAGACTCAAGCGCCTAAGCTTGGGGATGCCTCGGAAGGCATCCCCTCTTTCGTCTTCAAAACTATCGGTATACCTTACTCGGAGCTATATTTTTATTCGTCACATGATATGTGTTTTTCTTGGAGAATATTTTAAATTTTACTTGCTGTTGGAATAAAATCATTGGATCTGAAATCTTGAGTGAAAAAGAATCCTCCCATGGCTAGCTAATTATTTGACTACTCAGCGTTCTTCACTTATATCTTTTTGAAGTAGTTTGTCATTTACTCACGCGCTTCATGCATATCCTATGAGTAAATGGTTGAATGAATTGAATATCATAAATCTGAATTTATATACATTTCATATGCTTATAACATGGGTAGTAATGACTTCACACATAATAAGTATAGGTTGTAAACTTATTGAAAGTTAACAAACACAGAATTGGTCACTTGAACAATTCATGAAAGACTATTGAAGGAAAAGAGATTTCACATATAAATATACTATCTTGGAAATCTTTTGCAATTGTGAGCACTCATTAAAATATGGCATGCTAAAAGGTTGATGTTGGACAAGGAGGACAACTTAATGGGTTATGTTTTCCTATATCCGAAACGTTATATTGTCTTGGATCATCCAACATGTTGAGCTTGACTTTCCCTCTCATGCTAGCCAAATTCTTTGCACCAAGTAGAGATACTACTTGTGCTTCCATATATCCTTAAACCCAGTTTTGCTATGAGATTCCACCATATCTACCTATGTATTGAGTAAGATCCTTCAAGTAAGTTGTCATTGTTGCAAGCAATAAAAATTGCTCTCTAAATATGTATGATTTATTAGTGTGGAGAAAATAAGCTTTACACGATCTTGTGATGTGGAAGAAATAAAAGCAACAGACTGCATAATAAAGGTCCATATCATAAGTGGCAATATAAAGTGACGTTCTTTTGCATTAAGATTTTGTGCATCCAACCATAAAAGCGCATGCCAACCTCTGCTTCCCTCTGCGAAGGGCATATCTTTTACTTTTATCTTCTACCCTTATACAAGAGTCATGATGATCATCACCTTTCCCTTTTTACACATTTTCTTTTGGTAAGAACTTTGTGTTGAAGCGATCCGGATATATATCACTTGGATGTAGGTTTTCATAAAATATTATTGTTGACATTACCATTGAGGTAAAAGGTTGGGAGGCGAAACTATAAGCCCCTATCTTTCTCTGTGTCTGATTAAAACTTTGGACCCATAAATATCACGTCAGTGTTAGCAATTGTGAAAGATTAAATGATAGTTGAGTATGTGGAGCTTGCTAAATCAAAGCTCTTACATAGACCCTTCCCGAAAATAAGATGAATTGTAATTTTTCGTTGACTAAGAGCATGGTTTGTTAGTTTTCAAGAAAGTTTATGATCTATACTTTAACATGTGAATAGCTTGTTACTTGATCATGAGAAGTTTTATGAGCTGAGCTACTGTTATGATATATAATGATGCTAGAAAAGGTGATTGGAACTATCATTGATCAAATTTACGCACTTGCTAGCATTCACACTTCATAAATTATTTCTTTTATCATTTACCTACTCGAGGACGAGCAGGAATTAAGCTTGGGGATGCTGATACGTCTCCAACGTATCTATAATTTATGAAGTATTCATGCCATGTTTACAATAGTTTTATATGATTTTGGTATGATTTGATTAGAACTAACCCGGACTGACGCTGTTTTTAGCAGAACTACCTGGTGTTGTTTTTGTGCAGAAATAAAAATTCTCAGAATGCGATGAAAATCATCGGAGAATTTTTCTGGAAAATATAGAAAATACTGGAACAAAAATCTACCAGAGGGGAGTCTCGGGAGGCCCACGAGGGTGGGGGGCATGCCCACCCCCTTGGGCGCGCCCCTATGCCTCGTGGACTTCCCGTGGGCCCCCTGACTTGTTCTTGACGCCAACTTCTCCTATAAATGCCCAAACATGCAGAAAATAACCTAGATCGGAAGTTCCGCCGCCGCAAGCCTCTGTAGCCACGAGAAATCAATCTAGGCCCTCTCTGGCACCCTGCCGCAGGGGGCCATCATCATCGGAGGGCATGGAGGAGGATCCCGGAGGGGCCATCATCGTCATGAAGGCCATGGACCAGAGAGAGAACCTCTCCCCATCCAGGGGGAGGCCATGGAGGAGGAAGCACAGAACCTCTCCTCCTCTCTCTCTCGGTGGCGCCGGAGTGCCATCAGGAGGGGAATCATCGCCGCGGTGATCGTCTTCATCAACATCACCATCGTCATCACCATCCTCATCTCTTTTACGCGGTCCACTCTCCTGCACCCCGCTCTAATCCGTACTTGAACATGGTGCTTTATGCCACATATTATGATCCAATGATGTGTTGCCATCCTATGATGTTTGAGTAGATATCCTTCGTCTTTGGGTTGATTGATGATCTAGATTGGTACGAGTTGTATGTTTTATTTTGGTGTTGTCCTATTGTGCCCTCCGTGTCACGCAAGCGTGAGGGATTCCCGCTGTAGGGTGTTGCAATACGTTCATGATTCACTTATAGTGGGTTGCTTGAGTGACTGAAGCATAAACCCGAGTAAGGGGATTGTTGCGTATGGGATAAAGGGTACTTGATGCTTTAATGCTATGGTTGGGTTTTACCTTAATGATCCTTAGTAGTTGCGGATGCTTGCTAGAGTTCCAATCATAAGTGCATATGATCCAAGAAGAGAAAGTATATTAGCTTATGCCTCTCCCTCATATGAAATTGCAATGACGACTATCAGTCTGGTTAATAATTGCCTAGGACAATTCCGCACACCGATCCATCATTATTCCACACTTGCTATTTATAATATTTGGTAATATATTCTAACTTTATGATAACAGCACCTACTTTCATATTTTAGCTCTCCGATATCATGCAAAGTTATCCTCTACATACCCACAACGTAGTTTTATTTCTCGTTTCTAGTTGGAAGCAAACGTTCGGTGTACGTAGAGTCGTATCAGTGGCAGATAGGACTTGAGAGAATATTGATCTTACCTTTAGCTCCTTGTGGGTTCGACACTCCATACTTATCACTTCCACCATTGGGAATTGCTACGATGATTCCCTGCACTTGGGGATTATCACATAGAAGTATAAGCATAACATAGAACTAACTCCCAGGGTTTGAATAAAAAGGGCAGTAGGTACTACCTCAACAACTACTTCCTAATACCCACATGTTAAACAAATCCTACTCATGCAATGTTCGAGGTTTGAAACTAATGCACAAAAACTGGGTAATAAAGGGGTATGATCAAAATGTTACTTGCCTTGCCGACGATCTGAAAACCCTAGTGACTCGTAGTAGCACGCTTCGCACTCCGGAAACTCTACACAAGCAAACAATAACATACATATGCACTCAAGCAATAGATGCAAGGGTAAAACTCAATAGAAAAGATCCAAATCGAAAGTACAAGAGAAGAGCTTCGATTTGCAAAAAGAATCAATCAAATCAGAGCTACGAAACTCAAACTGTGGTCAAAAGAAGTTCAAGTTCAAATCTGCTTGCAACCAAATGTTAAATTGTCAAAACCATGTTCAAGTTGGTTATTTGGAAAGAGGGGCCGAGATGAAGTTTTTGGCGTTGGTTTCACTGGATTTTGACGAGCGAGCAAAAAATTGTGACCGTTTGAAGATTAGGGGCTAATCTGCGATAAAAATAATTGCGGATGGGTCCCTTGCCAAAAATAAGAATAAAAGAAAAATTTATTGAATGGACATTCGCTATCAGGGATAAACGGGCAAATACGTTCGCTAATAGTGACGTACCAGTGAACGTTCGCTAATTAGCGAACTCGAAAAAAACCCGATCTAAACTGATCTAATGAAAACCTAAAAAAGGGTGGAGGTTTTATCGATTCAACAAAAAAAATGGCGGCGGCGAGATCCCGCAAGTCCGGCAAGATCTCCGGCGGCAGCGGGCAACAGCGAGGCGGGGCGGCGCTATGGGGCGGCAGCGTCGGCGAGCGGTGGCGCGGCAGCGGCGGTGCGCGCAGCAGCAGCAGGCGGCGACAAGAAGCAACGGCGGCGCAGGCTTGCGGCAGCGGCGGGCAGCTGCGGTGGCGGCGACTGCAGCGGTGGTGGGACGGGGTGGAGGCGGTGGTGGGGTTGCGGTATTTAAGGAGGAGAGGGGGTGGGGCGCCTTGGGGAAGGGGCGACGCGAGGCGGGGTCCGGCTCGGACTCCCCTTGGCATCCGTTCCTCGCACGACAGGAGGAAGGTGGCGGCGCGGAAGCGGGCCGGCCTGCTCGGCTGGGCTTCGGCCTAGTCGGGCGGGAAAATATTTTTTTAAATAAAATTTTGCCCGAATAAGAAAATTCCTAATTAAATACAAAAAATGCTGAAAATAATTTTCTCCGTCTAAATAAAATATTTAGAACAAAGTGAAAAATTTTCTGGCCTAAAATGCAATTTTCAAAAATGCATATTTTTCTAATTCAAATAAAATCTCAAATAAAATCGAAATAAAATATATATTTGATTTTAAAAAAAATCCTCCAATATTCCTCTCTTTCTGAAGAAGTCATATTATCTTCTCTCTTTTATTTTTAATATTGGAAATATTCAGAGAGAAAAATATTAAAACCAAATTGATCCTCTTTTGAAATTTGAGAAAATTCAAATATGAAAATAAACGAAATCTCCAACTCTCCCCTTGGGTCCTTGAGTTTCTTAAGAGATCTAGGATCACCAACAAGATGCAAATAAAATATGATATGCATATGATGACCTATATATAACATCCAAATTGAAAATTGGGACGTTACAGGTACTTGATCGGTTGAAGCACGAAGAAGCTCGACTACATCAACCGCGTTGTGAAACGCTTCCGCTTAGGGTCTACGAGGGTACGTAGACACACTCCCTCCCTCGTTGCTATGCATCTCCATGGATAGATCAGTGTAGTGCGTAGAACTTTTTTTGTTTTTCCACGCAACGATTCCCAACAGACATGGCTGGATTAGTCAAGCAGCAAGGAAACTCTCTCGACACATCACAGGAGGACATGTTAAACCCTATGTTTCTGCTAGGGAAATTTCGGCGCCATGTTGGCTAGGCGATATCACAATAAGGTATACTAGGTAGAAAGTGCGGCTTGCCGTGTGCTGCCGGGTATAGTCATATCCAGTCCGGTAGTAGTCATAGAAAATAGCAATGATATTGGTTCAGTACAGTGCCATACACCAAATCATTATCTATGAATAAGATATGAAATTTAAGATGGGTTTAGACGTGATAACATATTTAATAGAATATATTGAGAAAGATGATGAATGATAACCCACAAGTATAGGGCATCATTTGTAGCCCCTTTCGATAAGTAAGAGTGTCGAACCAAACGGGGAGCTAAAGGCAGAATAGATATTCCCTCAAGTTCTATCGACTACCGATACAACTCTACGCATGCTTAATGTTCGCTTTACCTAGAACAAGTATGAAACTAGAACTACTTTGTAGGTGTAACGGGATAGGTTTGCAAGAATATAAAGAACACGTAAATAAAAACTAGGGGCTGTTTTAGATAAACAAGCAATAACATTAGTATAGCGAGTGTGGAAAAGTGGTGGTAGGAGTTGCGAAATTGTCCCTAAGCAATTGACTACTTTACTAGACCGATAGCAAGTTTTATGTGGGAGAGGCCACTGCTAGCATGTCATCCCTGACTTGGAATTTTATGCACTTATGATTGGAACTATTAGCAACCATCCGCAACTACTAACCTTTGTTAAGGTAAAACCCAACCATAGCATTAAGATATATTGGTCCCCCTTCAATCCCGTATGCATGAATTTGTACGCTAGGTTGAAGCTTCTCTCACTCTTGCCCTCCAATACATAGTCCTATCAACATACACCTAACCCTATGGTGTGATCCACGCGCGCGCTCATATGATGGGCACCAAAGGACAGCAACATAACCATAAGCAAATTAAACCAATCATAGCAATTCACCAATTACCGATAGGACAACGAAAATCTACTCAGACATCATAGGATGGCAACACATCATTGGATATAATATGAAGTATAAAGCACCATGTTCAAGTAGAGGGTACAGTGGGTTGCGGGAGAGTGGACCGCTATGGATAGATGGGTGAAGGTGATGAAGATGTTGGTGAAGATGATGAAGGTGTTGGTGTAGATTGCGCTGACAATGATGGCCCTGGCGGTGTTCCGGCGCCACCGGAAGAGAGGGGGAGAGGACCCCCCTTCTTCTTATTCTTCTTCTTCCTTGACCTTCTACCTAGATGGGAGAAGGGTTTCTCCTCTGGTCCATGGCCTCCATGGCGGCGGAGGGGCGAGAGCCCCTCCGAGATTGGATCGGTCTCTCTGTCTCTCTCTGTTTCTGTGTTCCAGATTCCGACCTTTCACCGTTCTTATATTCCCGGAGATCCGTAACTCCGATTGGGCTGAAATTTTAACATGATTTCTATCTGGATATTGACTTTCTTGCGGCGAAAGAAGGACACCAACCACCTTACCGGGTGGACACGAGGGCCCAGGGCACGCCTGACCCCCTGGGGCGCGCCCCCTGCCTCGTGGCCCCCTTGGGCATCGTCTCGCCTTGATTCTTCTTCCCAAAAATGACATATATTCCAAAAAAAATGTTTGTCAGTTTTTATCCCGTTGGACTCCGTTTGATATGGATTTTCTGTGAAAGAAAAAACATGCACTAAACAGGAACTGGCACTGTGGCACTGGATCAATATGTTAGTCCCCAAAAATAGTATAAAAAGTTGCCAAAAGTATATAAAAGTTGTATAATATTGGTATGGAACAATAAAAAATTATAGATACGATGAAGACGTATCAGCATCCCCAAGCTTAATACCTACTCGTCCTCGAGTAGGTAAATGATAAAAAATATAATTTTTGATGTGGAATGCTACCTAGCATAATCTTGATCATGTAATCTAATCATGGCATGAATATTAAGACACGAGTTATTCAAAGCAATAGTCTATCATTTGACATTAAGACAATAATACTTCAAGCATACTAATAAAGCAATAATGTCTTTTCAAAATAACATGGCCAAAGAAAGTTATCCCTACAAAATCATATGGTCTGGCTATGCTTCATCTTCACCACATAAAGCATTCAAATCATGCACAACCCCGATGACAAGCCAAGCAATTGTTTCATACTTTTGATGTTCTCAAACCTTTTCAACTTTCATGCAATACATGAGCGTGAGCCATGGACATAGCACTATAGGTGGAATAGAATATGATGGTGGAGGTTGTGTGGAGAAGACAAAAAGGAGAAAGTCTCACATCGACGTGGCTAATCAATAGGCCATGGAGATGCCCATCAATTGATGTCAATGTGAGGAGTAGAGATTGCCATGCAACGGATGCACTAAGAGCTATAAGTGTATGAAAGCTCAAACTGAAACTAAGTGGGTGTGCATCCAACTTGCTTGCTCATGAAGACCTAGGGCATTTGAGGAAGCCCATCGTTGGAATATACAAGCCAAGTTCTATAATGAAAATTCCCACTAGTATATGGAAGTGACAACTCAAGAGACTTTCTATATGAAGAACATGGTGCTACTCTGAAGCACAAGTGTGGTAAAAGGATAGTAACATTGTCCCTTCTCTCTTTTCTCTCATTTTTATATTCTTTTCTCTTTTTTTTTCTCTCTTTTTAGGCTCCTTTGGCCTCTCTCTTTTGGGGGGGGGGGGGCTTCTTTGGCCACTTTTATTTCGATAAGCTCACATGGTACAATGTTCTAATAATGATGATCATCACACTTTTATTTACTTACAACGCAATATTACAACTCGATACTAGAACAAAATATGACTCTATATGAATGCCCACGGCGGTGTACCGAGATGTGCAATGATCTAGCGTAGCAATGACATAAAAAACGGACAAGCCATGAAAACATCATGCTAGCTATCTTAAGATCATGCAAAGCAATATGATAATGATGCTCAAGTCATGTATATAAAGATGATGGAAGTTGCATGGCAATATATCTCAGAATGGCTATGGAAATGCCAAGATAGGTAGGTATGGCAGATGTTTTGAGGAAGATATAAGGAGGCTTATGTGTGATGGAGCGTATCATATCACGGGGTTTGGATGCACCGGCAAAGTTTGCACCGACTCTCAAGGTGAGAAAGGGCAATGCACAGTACCGAAGAGGCTAGCAATGATGGAAGGGTGAGAGTGCGTATAATCCATGGACTCAACATTAGTCATAAAGAACTCACATACTTATTGCAAAAATCTATTAGTCATCGAAACAAAGTACTACGCGCATGCTCCTAGGGGGTTAGATTGGTAGGAAAATACCATCGCTCGTCCCCGACCGCCACTCATAAGGAAGACAATCGATAATTACCTCATGCTCCAACTTCGTTACATAACGGTTCACCATACGTGCATGCTACGGGAATCAAAAACTTCAACACAAGTATTTCTACAATCCACAACTTCCCACTAGCATGAATCTAATATCACCATCTTTATATATCAAAACTATTGCAAGGAATCAAACATATCATCTTCAGTGATCTACACGTTTTATGTAGGATTTTATGACTAACCATGTGAATGACCAATTCCTGTCATCTCTCTAAATAGATATAAGTGAAGCAAGAGAGATTAATTCTTTCTATAAAATATATGCCCACGCTCTAACAAATATAACTGAAGCAAAAGAGCATTCTAGAAATGGCGGTTTTCTATGTGAAGAGAAACAGGCAATCCAAACTTCAAATGATATAAGTGAAGCACATGAAGTGTTCTATAAAGCCATACTCAAAAGATATAAGTGAAGTGCAATGAGCATTCTATAAATCAACCATGGAATATCTCATACCAGCATGGTGCATCAAAGAAAAGTGAAAATTAAATGCAAAAGACGCTCCAAGATTTGCACATATCACATGAAGGAAACAAATCCGAAAACATACCGATACTTGTTGAAGAAAGATGGGATGCCTTCCGGGGCATCCCCAAGATTAGACGGTCGAGTCTCCTTGAATATTTACTTGGGGTGCCTTGGGAATCCCCAAGCTTGAGCTCTTGTCTCTCCTCCTTCTCCTCACATTGAGACATCCTCGATCTCCGAACACTTCATCCACACAAAACTCAACAGAAAGCTTGGTAAGATCCGTTAGTATAATAAAGCAAATCACTACTCTAAGTACTGTTGCAAACCAATTCATATTTTTTTGCATTGTATCTACTGTAATATAACTTTTACATGGCTTAATCCACTAACAGAAATCGATAGTTTCATCAAAACAAGCATACTATGCATCAAAAACAGAATCTGTCTTAAACAGGGCAGTCTGTAGTAATCTGAACATTCACCATACTTTTCTTACTCCACAAATTCTAAAACAATTAGGAAAAATAAACAATTTGTATATAAATACATTGCAAATAGTTTCAGAACCGTTTGACATTCCAGTAAAAAATGTAAAATCGCGCACTACAGCCAAAGTTTCTGTTTTGCACCGCACGAACCAACAAGCAATGTAAACATCCTAAAGGCAAATCTTGGCACATTATTTTTATAATACAATGGCTTTGTACTTTATAAAATCACACAATAGAAATAAATGACTCTCTAAAACTTCCGGGTTGTCTCCCTGGCCGCGCTTTCTTTAAAGCCATTAAGCTAGGCATATAGTGCTCAAGTAATGGATCCACCCGGATCCCAAGGTATATCAAAGCCAATTTTAATTAACAATGATTTGTTATTTAGTAGTGAGCACAAAGTAACATATATCATGCAAAAACAAAGTCTAACTCTCTTCCTATGCATTGGCATGTTAAAAGAACAATTCATGCACACATAGTAAAGGCCAATGCATAGTATAAACGGTTTCTTGCAATTTTATCATATTGGAAACATGGAGAGGTGGAGATGTAGTTCCTCTCTCATAATAATTTCAAGTAGGATCAGCAATCACATGCATATTATATCTATCAAAATCATCATGTGTAGTAGTAAAACACAACCCATCAATATAATCCTCAATAAGGGCAAACTTCTCCGATATAGTGTAGTCGGGAGAATTCAAAAAGATAATAGGACTATCATGTGTGGGTGCAATGGCAACAATTTCATGTCTAACATAAGGAACTATAGCAAGTTCATCTCCATAAGCATAATTCATATTGGCATCTTGGCCACAAGCATAGCAAGCATCATCAAAAAGGGGTATTTCAAAAGAATCAACGGGATCATAATAATCATCATAGCATTCATCCTTCGGTAAATTCGAAGGGAAATTAAACAATGTATGAGTTGAAGAGTTACACTCATTACAAGGTGGGCATGGGTAGCTAATCCGCTCTTCCTTCTTTTGTTCTTCGCTCTCCTCATCATCTTTTTCATCCTATGAGCCCCCAGTTTCATCAATTCTTTCTTCCATAGACTCCTGCAAAATGTTAGTCTCTTCTTGGACAGCAGATGAGTCCTCAATATATGGTGTAATATAAGTATTAGAAGCATAATATCATAGCAATATTTAAGTATGGCAAAAATTTCAGATTTGTAAAGAGTAGCATCATACTTTCCAATCAATGAAGCAATTTCATAAGCACCCTTAAAAGCAAAAAAATATTCAATTTGTTGAACATGATAGTAATTATAAACACCCTTAGCATATGAAGATATGGTTCCATTATCACAACTCACATTGGTAGGGAAGGTGTTTCTTAGGGTCTTCAGAACAACAAGTAAGATCATATATTTCACATAAATTCCAAGCATAGCATTGCAAACGATGAATTTGATCCAGTAAAAATTTCCCTTTTTGAGATAAGAGGTGTCACACATAACAAGCATGCTCATCTAAATATTTGCCCTCAACTAAGCTAGTTGGGGTTTCAGCACGAGCACATAGGGATCGAAGATGATCCAAGTAAAATGCTTCAGGAGTGTGATAGATTTTGAGTGGTTCTTCAACCATTGGTGTAGTAGGTACAACTAATTTTTTTGGTATTTTGCATTTCCTACCCATAACTAAAAATAGAAAACAAGAGCACAAAATAAAAACTACTTAGTGATAAAGCAAACAAGCACACACGAGAATATTCACCCCACGCTATTGCTCCCCGGCAACGGCGCCAGGAAAAGGTCTTGATAACCCACAAGTATAGGGGATCAATTGTAGCCTCTTTCGATAAGTAAGAGTGTCGAACCCAACGAGGAGCTAAAGGTAGAACAAATATTCCCTCAAGTTCTATCGACCACCGATACAACTCTACGCACGCTTAACGTTCGCTTTACCTAGAACAAGTATGAAACTAGAACTACTTTGTAGGTGTAACGGGATAGGTTTGCAAGAATATAAAGAGCACTTAAAAAAAACTAGGGGCTGTTTTAGATAAAGAAGCAATAAAGTTAGTATAGCAAGTGCGGAAAAGTGGTGGTAGGAGTTGCGAAATTGTCCCTAAGCAATTGACTACTTTACTAGACCGATAGCAATTTTCATGTGGGAAAGACATTGCTAGCATGTCATCCCTGACTTGGAATTCTATGCACTTATGATTGGAACTAATAGAAAGCATCCGCAACTACTAATGTTCATTAAGGTAAAACCCAACCATAGCATTAAGATATATTGGTCCCCCTTCAATCCCGTATGCATCAATTTCTATGCTAGGTTGGAACTTCTGTCACTCTTGCCCTCCAATACATAGTCCTATCAACATACAACTAACCCTATGGTGTGATTGACACGCGCGCTCATATGATGGGCACCAAAGGATAGCAACATAACCACAAGCAAATTAAACCAATCATAGCAATTCACCAATTACCGATAGGACAACGAAAATCTACTCAGACATCATAGGATGGAAACACATCATTGGATAATAATATGAAGTATAAAGCACCATGTTCAAGTAGAGAGTACAACGGGTTGCGGGAGAGTGGACTGCTGTAGATAGATGAGGGAAGGTGATGAAGATGTTGGTGAAGATGACGGAGGTGTTGGTGTAGATTGCGGTTACGATGATGGCCCCGGCGGCGTTCCGGCGCCACCGAAAGAGAGGGGGCCACTTGGAAGGTTATTTCTTCGGACCGATAGTTCTCCGGCGATCCGAATACCACGTCAAGTGTGATTTTGCCCGCGCACCGCGCCTCCCGACTAGGAATAATTCCCTGGAAGGTTGTGTTACTTTGTTTGATGCGGCTCCTGTCTATTTCCATTTTATGGAGTGTGTCCTCGTAAATGAGATTTAGTCCGCTGCCACCGTCCATGAGGACCTTGGTGAGTCGAAACCCATCCACGATGGGGCTAAGGACTAACGGGCTGGTGCTCGTGCTGCTCTATACTTTGGTTCGTCATCGGCGTTGAATGTTATTGCCGTGTCGTTCCATGGGTTTATTACAGCAATTTGGCAGACTTCGTTGAGCTCGCGAAGTGCCCTTTTGCGCTTGTTATTTGACGCGAATGTCTCGAAGGCTGTTAGTACTCTTGGGTCGTCGTCTTCTGGGGGTGTTGTACAGGGGCGTCCTTGATAAGGATGTCCTCGCCGCTCTTGGCTACCTGTCGTAGTTTCCAACATGCTCTAAGGCTGTGGGTTGCTATGGTATCTATTGTTGTATGTATTTTGCACGGGCTGTCGAGCCACCCTTCCAGAACGATGCCATGTCGTATAGTGGCTTTGTGTTTTTTGGCTGTTGGACTGGGCGTGCCCCAAGGGTACGCCCTTTTCGCCTGTAAGGCAAGTTGGGTTGGGGCTGGTGGTTCCCAGCGAGCTGCCCAAGTTTCCCATGCGCTTTCCATCATGCAGTATTTTTGTACGATTGTTGCTAAGTAAGAAAATTTGAGTATGTTGCATCGATTGATGGCGTTAAGGATTCCTTCGTCCGCACAGTTTTTGCAGAAGCCGATATTGCATCCTCGTCATGGCAATCTTTTACCTTGTTCTTGACAAGGAGGAATCTGGCCCAAAAGTGGTGTACCTTCTCCTGAGATTGCTGCTTTATGCTCATCAGAGCCTCTATGTCCGGGTGGGTGGGTGGAATTAAATCCAAACCCCGACCTAACCGGTTGTCCGGAGTCCGATGACCTTCCGGATTAGACAGTCCGGTTCCGGCATATCTTCTGATTGTTTGGAGCCGCCGTCCGATGCTATGTTCGGAGGGCTGGTTGCGTCCTTTCGCGGGTGAGTATCCGGCTCTTTATGAAAGGTGACCCAAACATAGTCCATCTTCGATATAGAAGAAGACTCGCTGTCCTGCTCCAGGACTGCCGTGATCTGGTGGGTGACAAGTGGAGCTTCGGTTTCTCCCTGATCGGTTTTAGGCCCGATCTGATCATAATCTGTGGAGACTCCCAAAGCGGCGATGCGATCTAGGAGCTCGTTTAAGGACGAAAACTCGACCGGATCCATCTACTTGGAGTGCTCGGAGTTGATGCGAAGGGCATTTTCGTTGACCCGAGAGGTCATGGTCGGCTCCGCAGCCGAACGGGCGATCATACTAAAATTGCCCAGCCGGAGGGTTTGGCCTAGGGCCAAAACTACCCCCGTGGTAACATTGTCTTTAATTACAAGGCGAGCCATCGAGCCTTTCATCGACGGCACAGTGGAACTCTCAATGAAAGCACCAACGTCGGTGTCAAAATCGGCGCATCTCGGGTAGGGGGTCCCAAACTGTGCGTCTAGGATTGAAGATAACAGGAGACAGGGGACACGATGTTTACCCAGGTTCGGGCCCTCTCTATGGAGGTAATACCCTACTTCCTGCTTGATTGATCTTGATGAATATGAGTATTACAAGAGTTGATCTACCACGAGATCGTAATGACTAAACCCTAGAAGTCTAGCCTATGGTAATGAGTATATGTGGTGTCCTTTCCGGACTATCCCCTTTAGTTTATAGATACACCGAGGGGATCTAGGGTTTACATGGAGTCGGTTACATAAGAAGGAATCTTTGGTCGCCAAGCTTGCCTTCCACGCCAAGTAGAGTCCAATTCGGACACGGTGCAATCTTCGGTCTTCATGTCTTCACAGCCCATCAGTCTGGCCCATGGATAACAAGCCGGACGCCCGAGGACCCCTTAGTCCAGGAATCCCTCAAGTGGGCCCCCCTTCTTCTTCTTCTTCTTCTTCTTCTTCTTCCTTGACCTTCTCCCTAGATGGGAGAAGGGTTTCCACTCTAATCCATGGCCTCCATGGCGGCGGAGGGGTGAGAGCCCCTCTGAGATTGGATCGGTTTCTCTGTCTCTCTCTATTTCTGCATTCCAGATTCTAGCCTTTCACCGTTTCTTATATTCCTAGAGATCCGTAACTCCGATTGGGCTGAAATTTTAACACGATTTTCAATCCGGATATTGACTTTCTTGCGGCGAAAGAAGGGCACCAACTTCCTTACGGGGTGGCCACGAGGGCCCAGGGCGCGCCCCCCTGCCTTGTGTCCCCCTCGGGCATCGTCTCGTGTTGATTCTTCTTCCCAAAAATCACATATATTCCAAAAGAAATCTCCGTCAGTTTTTATCCCGTTTGGACTCCGTTTGATATGGATTTTCTATGAAAGAAAAAGCATGCAACAAACAGAAACTGGCACTGGGCACTGGATCAATATGTTAGTCCCCAAAAATAGTATAAAAAGTTGCCAAAAGTATGTAAAACTTGTATAATATTGGCATGGAACAATCAAAAATTATAGATATGATGGAGACGTATCAATGAACATGAACAGTTCAGACATAAGCATCCTCATAAAGTGAATTTTGGTTCATAACATTGGTAGTCACATGAGCTTATATAAGCGTACAAAGAACAACAGTACAAAGGATACACTGAGCTTATATAGGCATACGAAGACAGGCTATGTAGACATAACTTGACATCATCAATATAGTAATTCATAGATCCAGATATAGACCGGAATATTCTCCATATAGACACCACCAATAAATACATAGTACATGACTTCGTTGGCTCATCCCGATCTATTCTCATACGTTATGGTAGACAAAAGATAGTACTTGATGTACATAAGGACGTTCACTATCGTGCCTTACTGTTGCCTTTCGACTTAATCAAATGCCTATAAAGAAGCAACAAAAAACCACATTAGTAGCTACATAAGCGAGTAGAAAAACAGTACTGACAAATAAATATAGCCAATGAAAAATGTCTAAAGATACTAATCACAATCACTATGTACATTACCCTGTGCTTAGAAATATAATAACAAAGCTGAGATACCTATGCCCTTTTAATGTAACAGTTTAAACGTTCAGTTCGTATATAATTTCTGGTTCAAAGGAAAGTTGGAAAATCAAGTTTTCATGGTGTAACAAAAAAGAACATTAGATGTATGTGCTTACTTGGGGAATAATTGAAGGAGTACATAGATTATATTTCAGCCAAAGTAAAGTACAACTCTATATCAAGAAAACATCTACCAATTGACAAAACTCTACTATCTAATATGCACCTCACTGGGATGTGGGAAAATGATTATGCTTTTCATGGCACTGAGAACCCAAGCACGACCCATAGCGACTAAAATTTACCACTGCAATAAGAAATCATAATCAAAATGTACTGTACAACCAAAGAGAATGAGAGTACAGATAAAATTAATGTAACGAACACATGTAACCAACTTGAAAAGAAAGGGGTGGTATTGGACACTTTGTCACCTGGCCTAGTCCTATGAAGTCAATGATGACTTGTGAGTCGGATCAAGTCATATCCAATATATTTGAGATCGAATGCAAATGAAGGCTAAAATGATAATTAATCGGTGCAAACGATGGAATACATTATGGATAAAACTATATACTATATTTTCAGCCACTGAAAGGAAACAACAAGAAGTGAGTTTTAATTAATCATGTAACTTACCTATAAACATAATAAGCATCTCCGAGATTCAGTTGCAACTTACCTATAAACTACACATCTTTCGGACACTCTGACCCATAGTACTTCTTAGAGCGCTTGAGCTTTAAGCATAACATGAATACCAATCTCAAGAGATAAAAGTGAAGTAAGAAATAAGGCTATCCCGTATTCATTTTCAACTTACCTATAAACTTTTAGACACTCGGACCCATAGTGCTTGTTGGAGGAATCCTATATCTCAAAAGATAACCATTCACCTACATGGGCAAGTAAAAAAGGCTACATTAACAAAATGTAGCATCCATCTTAAGTCCTAGACATAACAAAGATATCGTTACTCCTACTTGCCTCATCAAGACCTTGGACTTTAGGAGCTATACCATAAGGTTCTTTTATTGCAATTAGAAGATGATTCATAAAGTTACTACCATGCACTTGAAAATTATAGCACAACACTCACACTTCTCTTAAATCATAAAATTACTACCAGGCACTCATTTTTTTGCTAGAGTTCTAAAGGGACATGAAACGATGGCAAAGACTTTGTATCATATTATACAATGTAAAGGCACACTTAGCAAGCAAGGTGCAAGAATAGATTTTATACCTGCATTTAAGTCCTAGATGTCCCCCAAAGGTGGAAAGAGAGGCACCGACTCTTGGTTATTTTCAGTCTCAATGAACTCTCTTAAATTGTATATCATTTCACTGCAAGAAGCATTGGAGAAGCACTGAAAAAAGGGAGGCAGAGCACGACATCAATGCATCCTAAGTGCAAGGAATAAGGGATCATCAATGCCAAGTAGTAGGCGAGGGAAAAACATACAAACCTTTTTGGCAGTGTGGTGTGGGACGGCAGGGAGGGCGACAACGCCAGTGGCGGCGGAAGTGGCATGAGCGGCGGCCTACACAACCCTTCTAGCGATGGCGATGGGCAAACCGACAGGAGACACAATGGCAACCAACAAACCAAGACGATGGGAGGCGCAGTTAGAGAGAGATGACATGTTGGCGACCTGCAAGCATATGATTTCTGGTTAGTAGATATCAAACGGCATTCTGAGAGAATAAAATGAGGAATCAAATAAGGACCAAAGCTGGCCTTGTCAAAGTTATATGGATTCCAATGTAGAATGGCTCACACAACCCTCCAGGCGATGGCGAGGGGGGAGCCAATAGGAGACACATTGGTGACCAACATGCCAAGTCAATGGGAGGAGGGGCAGTCAAACAGAGAGAGGAGATACAGCGACCGCTACCTGTTTTTTTGAACCAAAACCATAGAACAATCGTTCTACGGTATAATTATATTGATAAAGGAAAAAAGGTACAAATATGCACGGCATTCAGCCAACCCCAGTTTTATGGAACCCGAAAGGCAACATATCAACTAATTGAGAAACTGATCAGTCCAATTGACAAGGAGCGGTTTAAACTTGTCCTTGATATGATGTTGCAGAAGAAAGAGGTCGGCTTTAAGAGCCCTTCTCCAAGCCTGAACGAAAGGGGCCTAAGCAGTGAAAAATTTCCCATTGCGCTGCATCCAAATGTGCCAACAGCCCATGATCAATATCTCCATGGCAATGCTTGAAGGAAAGGCTTCAGAGAGTAGGACTATTTCATCAAAAATTGAGATGCCTCTTTTTCTCTGCCTGAGTACAGAGATCCAACAGCCATGGGCAAAATCACAGTCCCAAAACAGATGCAGGGTTGATTCTTCAGTTCTGAGATGACAAGTCTCACAATCATAAGAAGGCAGATGAAAGGATTTCCTCTTTAAGAGACCCCTAGAGTTAACCCTGTCATGCAAGATGAGCCAGAGGAAAATCTTATAACGCAGGATAGCTGCATTTTTCCAGATCTTTCTGAAGATAACAGGAGGGTTGTGGTCAGCCTCAGTCAAGCATTTGTACAATTTGACGGAGGAAAAGGCAGATCCCCAGGAGTAGCTCCAGCTATCATGACTGTCAGAAAGTTGAGTGTTTTGAAGAATATACTGAAGCTCTTGGAACTATTGGAGAGCTCGAAGGGAGAGAGGAGTGTGAAAGTGCTCCATTGGATTATCCAGCTGGAGGAATTCACACACCGTTGAGTCTGCCTTGTGACAAAAGGAGTGGAGCTCTGGGTATTTATGCTGAAGAATATTATGGCCCCAATTATCATGCCAGAAGCAAATAGTGTTGCCTCTACCAACTGATCCTTTAGTCCAAAGCTTGAAGAGAGGTAGCAGCTTGAGAATCCCTTTCCACCAAAAGGAGCTGACTGGTCTAAGGGTGAGAGTACCATTGGGATAGTACAAGTCCCAGATAAGATTCACCCAAGGCAAGTCTACATGGTTTAAGATTTTGTGGATATGTTTCATCAGGAGACGTTTATTATGAGTGGAGATGTCCAAAACACCAAGACCTTCCTGATTTTTGGGAAGACACACTTTCTCCCAGGCAATTAGAGCAGGCCCTCGTCCCTCTGTACCATATTTTCTCCAGAAGCACAGTCTGAGAAATTTATTGATTTGATCAACAATGCCAACAGGCAGAGGCAGAGTGCTCATGAAAAAGATTGGAAGGCTCGTGAAGACAGATTTGATGAGCGTGAGCTTATCCCCATAGGAAAGCAAAGTGGAACATCCAGCAAGTCGTCTATCGATTCTCTTGATGATGGGGGCAAAATCTTGAAGCTTTGGCTTATGCAGACTGAGAGGAAGACCCAGGCATGTGAGAGGTAGACTGCCAATAGTACACCCCAAAGTGTTGGCCGGAATTTGCATCTTGTGGTCAGGAGTGTTAATTGCAATCATGGCAGATTTGTCAAAGTTTATCCCGAGGCCAGTGTAGGCAGTGAAGTGCAGCAGAAGATTTTTGAGCTGTTCTAACTGAACTTTAGAAGCAGGCATAATTAGGACTGTGTCATCTGCATATTGGATGACAGGAAAATCAGGACATGGATGATCTTCAAGAGGTTTTGAAATGAGGCCTTCCACCATGGCTTTATTTAGTATAGACTGAAGCAAATCAGCAGCAAGCACAAACAACAGGGGTAAGAAAGGGTCTCCTTGTCTGACGCCTCTTTTGCAGAGAAATTGTTTACCAGGCACACCATTCGGAAGCACTGAGGAGTAGCTAGAAGCAAAGATCATATCTATCCACATGAGCCATATGGGTCCAAATCCCCTAGCAACCAAGATATCTTTGATGGTCTGGTGCTCAATCATATCAAAGGCCTTTTCAAAATCTAACTTAAGAAGAATCAGCTCTTTATTGGAAGACTTGCATTGGTAAAGATACTCATATGACCAGGCCAGGCAATCCTGAATAGACCTTGATTTCAAGAAACCATATTGATTGGTATGGACCAGCTTGAGGATAACTGTCTGCAATCTATTAGCAAGCAACTTAGTAATGATCTTGATGGAACAGTTAAGCAAAGAAATGGGTCTAAAATCATTTGGAGTTGCAGGTGAATCTTTCTTTGGAATGAGTGTAATATAAGAGCTACTGATACTCTGCAAACTGATTGCTCCTCTGAAGAAATCCTCAATTAAAGCATAGAAATCTGGGGAGATGATGTCCCAACAGAATTTAACAAAATCAGTATTGAATCCATCTGGTCCAGGGGCTTTATCATGTGGCATGTCATGAACTACCTTATCAATCTCATGTTTGGATAAAGGCTGCTCCAAAAAAGAAAGATCAATATCCTGATGAAGCAAAGAATCCAGCTGAAGGAGATTGAAAGTGGGTGTGGAGGTGCTGAGTCTCTTCTTGAAGGCATTGAGAAGAATACCAGCCTTCAGATTGTGTTCCTTGACAATATTACCGGCTTCATCTTGCAGGCTAACAATGTGATTCACTCTATATTTCAAAGTGGCCTTAGTTTGGAAGAATTTAGAGTTAGCCTCTCCAAATTTGACCCATCTAATGGTGCCCTTTGCTGCCAATAAATTCGCTGCCACTCCAGAAGTTGTAGCAAATGTTGTTTAAGAAAATTTCTGCCATTCCATTCTGGGGAAGATAAATGCCTGAACTCCTCAATAGTATCAAGAATGAGAATCACCTCATTAGTGTGCCTGATTGAGATGGTCAAATTAGAGATAGTTTTAGCCCAGATCTTAAGGCACTTTCTTAATCTCTTGAATTTAGTTGAAATTCTCTTTGCAGAATCTGTGATGTGAATACTCTGCTCCCAACTCTGTTTGACAACCTCTTTGAAGCCTGGCACTTGCATCCAGAAATTCTCAAACCTGAATGTCTTAGATTTTGGAATGTGAGTACCAATTTGGATCATGCATGGGGTGTGATCAGAACTTGGCTTGGCAAGAGGCAGGACCAAAGTATTAGGAAATTCTGTGGTCCAGCTTTCAGAAGTAAAAACCCAGTCTAGCTTTTCCAAAAGAGGGGCATCTTGCATATTACTCCAGGTGTATTGCCTTCCTTTCAGGGGGATTTCAACCAAAGCTAGGGCATTAATAGCCTCATTGAAATGCAGCATATCTATGAAATTACCTCCTTCTCTGTTTCTGTCACTTGGAAATTTGACATAATTAAAATCTCCCATTATAATCCAATTGGCATCAACAGGCATTTGCATATTCTTGAACCAGTTCAAAAACAGATCTCTTTCTGGTCCCTGACAAGGCCCATAAATATTGGAGAGGGTGAAAGAATCTCCCGACAGAGTAGAAGTAAAACACAAAGATAGCGAGAAGTCATTATGAAAAAGGTGATCTCCAGCCAATAAAGAGCCATTCCAGGCTATAAGCAGCCCCCCTAAGGCACCTACTGATGGGAGATAGTCAAACTGATTGATTCTCCTAGGACAAAATTGTTTGATGTATTTGGCATCAAAGAGCACCCTCTTAGTTTCTTGTATGCAGATGATGTCAGCATTTGCTTCATCTATTTTTTTTCTCAAGGCCAACCATTTGGCAGGATCGTTAATGCCCCTAATATTCCAGTTTAAAATACTCCAGTTCCTGTTTGTGTGAGACATAATGAGAGATGACTTCAAAATTTCTGTCAACGAGCACTGTCTGCTGGATGACCAGCAAACTAGCCCAGCATTTGGATATGCCATAGTGTGGCGCCCGGATAATCAAGCTACAGTAAACCTTTGCTAATGATGTCACGTCACCACGATTACTGTTGCTAAACTCACATTGGTTCGAAACCGATTCAAATTCAAATTCAAAATAAAGTCAAACAGTTAAAGTTTTCAAAAGTCAAAACTAAAATGTTCTAAATGTAACAAATAATTCATAAGTAATGTTGGTGGAGGAACCACATTTTTATAAAATGTCTAAATGCATTCAATTAATTAAAACTGTCGGTAAAATAAATAAATAAGTGTGTTGGTATTTTATAAAATACTAAACTATATTAATTGGGGGTTAAACCTTTTTGTGGCAGAGGTATAATTAGTGTTACTATTTAAGATACAACTTTTATATTTTATAAAACAAAAATAAAAGAAAACTGAAAAGAAATAGAA
>NC_041390.1:264949386-264955405 GCF_002162155.2 Triticum dicoccoides | reverse complement strand
AATTAAGTAAGTAATTAATTAAGTTAATTAATCCTGATTAGATTAACCTAATCACTAATTAGATTAACTAATCTGTAATTAAACTAAACAGAATGACAGGTGGGTCCCACACCCTGTTGACTGCTGACGTCAGCATGACATCATGCTGATGTCATAAATCCATTTTCGAATTAAAATTAAATAATTAATTAAATTTCAGAAATTAATAAAATCTTTAGAAAATCATATCTTTTAATCCGTAACTCGGATTAAAATAGTTTCAACATGAAAGTTGCTCAGAACGTCGAGACGATTCCGGATACGCAATCCGTTCGTCCGCCACACCCCCCTAACCTATCGAACTCGCAACTTTCCCCCTCCGGCTCCTCTGCCCGAGAACACGAAACACCGGGAATACTTTCCCGGATGTTTTCCCCCCCTTCACCGGTATCACCTACTACCGCGTTAGGGCACACCGAACACCGCGTATTGCCTTGATATATTTTGTGGTGCTTTGTTTGCTCTGTATTCATTATTTCTTCCCCCTCTTCTCTCCGGTAGACTACGAGACCGACGCTGCTGCTGACCAGTTCGACTACGGAATTGACGACCCCTCCTTCTTGCCAGAGCAACCAGGCAAGCCCCCCCCCCTTGATCACCAGATATCGCCTATTCTCCTCTATACTGCTTGCATTAGAGTAGTGTAGCATGTTACTGCTTTCGTTAATCCTATTCTGATGCATAGCCTGACATTGTCGCTACATCTGTTGATACCTTACCTGCAATCCTAAATGCTTAGTATAGGATGCTAGTTTATCATCATTGGCCCTACATTCTTGTCAGTCTGCCTTGCTATACTATCGGGCCGTGATCACTTGGGAGGTGATCACGGGTATATACTATACATACATACATGCTATACAGATGGTGACTAAAGTCGGGTCAGCTCATTGAGTACCCGCAAGTGATTCTGACGAGGGGGCTGAAAGGACAGGTGGCTCCATCCCGGTAGAGGTGGGCCTGGGTTCCCGACGGCCCTCGACTGTTACTTTGTGGCGGAGCGACAGGGCAGGTTGAGACCACCTAGGAGACAGGTGGGCCTGGCCCTGTTCGGCGTTCGCGGATACTTAACACGCTTAACGAGATCTTGGTATTTGATCTGAGTCGGCTACGAGCCTATACGCACTAACCATCTACGTGGGAGTAGTTATGGGTATCCCGACGTCGTGGTATCAGCCGAAGCACTTCAGACGTCAGCGACGGAGCGGCGCGCGCCGAATTGGACTGGAACGCCACTAGGCTAGGTCTGCATTCGGCCGCCCACGCAACGTGCAGGTGTGCTCAGGGCGATGGGCCCAGACCCCTGCGCGCTTAGGTTTAGACCGGCGTGCTGGCCTCTCTGTTTTGCCTAGGTGGGGCTGCGACGTGTTGATCTTCCGAGGCCGGGCATGACCCAGGAAAGTGTGTCCGGCCAAATGGGATCGAGCGTGTTGGGTTATGTGGTGCACCCCTGCAGGGAAGTTAATCTATTCGAATAGCCGTGATCTTCGGTAACAGGACGACTTGGAGTTGTACCTTGACCTTTTGACAACTAGAACCGGATACTTAATAAAACACACCCTTCAAAGTTCCACAGACAACCCGGTGATCGCTTTTCCGCAGGGCGTCGAGGAGAGGATCGCCGGGTAGGTTTATGCTATGCGATGCTACTTGGAGATGCTACTTGGAGATGCTACTTGGAGGACTTCAATCTACTCTCTTCTACATGCTGCGAGGCGGAGGCTGCCAGAAGCGTAGTCTTCGATAGGATTAGCTATCCCCCTCTTATTCTGGCATTCTGCAGTTCAGTCCTCTGATATGGCCTCCTTACACATATACCCATGCATATGTAGTGTAGTTCCTTGCTTGCGAGTACTTTGGATGAGTACTCACGGTTGCTTTCTCCTCCCTTTTCCCCCTTTCCTTTCTTTCTGGTTGTCGCAACCAGATGCTGGAGTCCAGGAGCCAGACGCCACCGTCGACGACGACCCCTACTACACCGGAGGTGCCTACTACTACGTGCAGCCCGCTGACGACGACCAGGAGTAGTTAGGAGGATCCCAGGCAGGAGGCCTGCGCCTCTTTCGATCTGTATCCCAGTTTGTGCTAGCCATCTTATGGCACCCTGTTTAACTTATGTCTGTACTCAGATATTGTTGCTTCCGCTGACCCGTCTATGATCGAGCACTTGTATTCGAGCCCTCGAGGCCCCTGGCTTGTATTATGATGCTTGTATGACTTATTTTATTTGTAGAGTTGTGTTGTGATATCTTCCCGTGAGTCCCTGATCTTGATCGTACACATTTGCGTGCATGATTAGTGTACGATTGAATCGGGGGCGTCACAAGTTGGTATCAGAGCCAACTGCCTGTAGGAATCCCCCTTCCAACTCCTTGGCCGAAGTCGAGTCTAGACATTGCAAAACTTTTACTAACATGGCTGTGCGGCCCATGGGCCCACGTCGCCATTGGGTGGTACTAGGATCTTTTACTCCTCGACCTTTACTCTGGGATTCTGAACTCTCTTCTATTCGGGTTAAACGATTTTTACAAAAATCTAACTTTAGGTTCTCGAAAATACTTTCTCCCGGAGAGGCCCTTCAGTCCAGATGATCACCGACTGCACCAGAAGATTTCGAAGATACTCTCCGATTTTCTCTTGAGACCTTGAGCCCGTTGCCTTTGCAATTCCCTACCACTGAAATATCCCTATGGATAAATACTTACACCTGTCGTGCTCACTTTTATTCTCAGTCGATCTTGTTATTACAAGATACCCTGAGAATATTTTGTGCCTACTGCCTTGCAGTTCTTTGCCACCTGAATACCCCTAAGAATAACTTCTCGCACCTTTCGAGTATCCGCTCATCCTAGTTGTTCAGGTGTTTCACAAAAGTCTTTGAAATACTATTCAATCCTCCGAAAATCCTTAGCAGCTTTATTGCTCTGCAAATACTTGTCTACTAGCATTATGGATGCTTCCCATATATCTGGCAATATTCACTAGTATCTTTTGACACCGTCATTTTGATCCTATTGATTCAACATGTGTGCGAATGCACACAATCATCTATCAACCCTTCTAACTTATCTTTCTGACTGAGACAACATTTTTTGAACATGAGCTGGTTCTCGACCAAACTATTTGTCGCCAATTGTGCCTCTGGTTTATCCAACTTATCCATCCTTGGTCAGAGCGACTGCTTCTGATCTTTTGTTTTGGAAATCATAATTCCTTTGTTATCTAAGCATCGAATTATTCCGATGTTCTATAATATGATGCCCGTGCATTCTTTCTGGAATACCGATACTCACCTCAACTCCGTTGTGGATCGCCCGATCCATTGTTGGATTTTATCTGACAACGCCCTTCATATTCAATAACCTTGTGAGCCTTTCCTCTGATACATAATGCCTTTGATAAATTGTATCCTCTGCTTTCTTAACCATGCTTTGTCTTCGAGCTTGAGTTAATTACTTCTAAAGATTTTGGTATATGTTTCTAAGAAGCCCGTATGGATTGAACATATGCCTTCTCTAAACCGTGTGAACCCGAAAGTTTTCACGAGTCATACTCTTCTGGTGCTTCGCCAGATAAAATTTCAACACTGCAAATTCATCGAACGTGAGAAGTGAATGAAAGGTTATACATTGAAGAAGTGGGAGTCGACCTTGAACTCTGTGTTCATGCCCATGGACACGATGTAGATCTTATCATTAAAGCTTCTCTTAAATTAATTATTCCCTTGGTATAAGTTCTTATATCTGGGATCCGGCCTTTTGCAATCGTGGTTCTAACCATGTTCTCCTGTAAATACCTTTTCTCGGACAAGTTTAAGCACTTGTCTTCTACAAAGCAATACCCTATTCCAACCTCTACTTTGATCTGTCGTCGAGTATTACCCCCCCTGGAATCTCGAGATTATCATGGAACTGCATAACTTTTTATGAGTTCATCAAGTACTACCTTCCCACTGATTCCAATTTCTCACGGGCTCTGAGTTATTAAACACTCAAAGACACCGATAACTGAACCAAGTCCGCACTACGGTTCAACAACTCTTCAGTAAGCTTCTATAAGTACGAGTTTCTACCCGATCACGCCATTCCTAGCCTGTTTGGCTATATCATTGTCGTGATGATTTTAACTGTGCTACCCGGTCCTTCTTCTCGGAGCACAATTTTCGACGATGAATTAAGCTTACGTTGATTTTCCTCGTCATTCCCTTTCACCTTAAACAACAAGCTTGAGTTCGAGTTTATGTCGTACCCTTGGTTCCAATAACCTTTCACTTCATCATTACTTGACTTGATGTCGTTACCGATCGATTACATCTTCATGAACTCTCGCGACAAAGGTGTCGTGATCATCAACGTTCTGAGCTCATCCAGGATATCAATTGAATTCATGATGAGAAATAACATCCTTGCCCTCGATGAATTGTATTATCGTCGACCACTTTATTGCCTTCCCACCAACACAAGCTTGTTCATGCTTGGTGTTATACCTTGAGTTCCTTGCTACCCAGCAGTTGATCTTCCTTACCTCGGAAGTATTACCATCTCTTTTTGCCAAGAATGTGGTGGGAATTTCACCACCTCTTAAGAATGCCTGATATCAAAATGCTTCTTGCAATCTTCGTTCATTTCTTGGTCCCCGTGTTAATTCCAACAAGTGAACGATGTTGTTTGGATTCTTTCCTTCTAGCAACCCTATTTCTTTGAAGTTAATGGTCGATAGTTCATTCTAAGTCCTTCGCTAATTGAATCACCATTCTGGCATTAGTCGTGCAACCCAACCCATATTTCGGGCGCACATATCAACCAATGTTTATTTGTGTATGTTTTCCTCGAGCATACTTCCTTATATCATTTGATTTGGCAAATGTTATCTCCTTGTTCACTTAATGGTGGAAATCCATCTTTTGGGGAATCACGGCGAATTGCCGTTGGGTTCACCAGACATCTCCTCATCCTCTCCTTGGTTTAATGATGAACTATTGCTTCAGAAACCCGCTCCCATAGTTCATTTCCCGAGAATCTTGCAATGTCATTTCGTCGATTTGTGTTGCACCTTTTCCTCTCGGACCCCTTGAGTCTGAGGTATCATGACACCAATTGGATATGAATCTCGGTCAGATATGATGGATGGGACAACTTTCCAAGAGTTATGATGTTGATCCTTTGATGACCCGGTAACATGATGTCATGCCTAGCACCCCCCCCCCCCGGCTGGAGGACCTATCATTATAGATTCCTTTTCAGCAAGGTTATCCGTCCATCCATGGGGAAATTGTAAGACTTATTCTACAAGTTATTCCTGATGGATCCTTCGTGTTTCCAAAGTCTGATCTTCACCTGAAGACCATGTCAATGCTATCTCGAAGCATGTCAATGTTACTCCGATTTGCAACAGGAACATTTGAAGCACGATGCTAGATTTATTTATCATTTATCCTAACACCGTTGTATGGGTAATATCATGAGATTCTCCCCCCCCCCCTTAACTAAATGGTTTTCTACTTTATATCCTGTCATGGATATCTTGCTCTGCTTATCCTTGGGAAGGATATACCCCCGAAATATGTGTTTAAACATATTTTCCTTTCCATTGTTCTGTTTAATCTGATGATCATATTTTCCTTCCATTGGTTTGTTTAAACCTTTTCTATGATCTATATGATATAAGCAGTAATAATCCACTACTTATGTAAACACCTCGGTGTACAACTCTGCCAGTGAGACCCTGTTACCTTTGTTGATGACATTTCGGTAACCACCGATGGACGAGAACTTTGCCTAATGGTACGCCTCGTTCAACGAGCAGGAAAACGGTTCTCTTCGTCCCTCGCCCTTGGTATCGACATTGTTGCCAACATAACTGATAGGCTAACCTCTGACATGTCTTGCTATCATGACCGTGCAAGATGTCACCGCCCTTCCTACTTTTAACCCACATGGTGGGCCCATAACCCACAGTTCCACAGGATCGAAACCTGACT
>NC_041390.1:264906277-264945719 GCF_002162155.2 Triticum dicoccoides | reverse complement strand
GCGTTCGCGGATACTTAACACGCTTAACGAGATCTTGGTATTTGATCTGAGTCGGCTACGAGCCTATACGCACTAACCATCTACGTGGGAGTAGTTATGGGTATCCCGACGTCGTGGTATCAGCCGAAGCACTTCAGACGTCAGCGACGGAGCGGCGCGCGCCGAATTGGACTGGAACGCCACTAGGCTAGGTCTGCTTTCGGCCGCCCACGCAACGTGCAGGTGTGCTCAGGGCGATGGGCCCAGACCCCTGCGCGCTTAGGTTTAGACCGGCGTGCTGGCCTCTCTGTTTTGCCTAGGTGGGGCTGCGACGTGTTGATCTTCCGAGGCCGGGCATGACCCAGGAAAGTGTGTCCGGCCAAATGGGATCGAGCGTGTTGGGTTATGTGGTGCACCCCTGCAGGGAAGTTAATCTATTCGAATAGCCGTGATCTTCGGTAACAGGACGACTTGGAGTTGTACCTCGACCTTATGACAACTAGAACCGGATACTTAATAAAACACACCCTTCAAAGTTCCACAGACAACCCGGTGATCGCTTTTCCGCAGGGCGACGAGGAGAGGATCGCCGGGTAGGTTTATGCTATGCGATGCTACTTGGAGATGCTACTTGGAGATGCTACTTGGAGGACTTCAATCTACTCTCTTCTACATGCTGCGAGGCGGAGGCTGCCAGAAGCGTAGTCTTCGATAGGATTAGCTATCCCCCTCTTATTCTGGCATTCTGCAGTTCAGTCCTCTGATATGGCCTCCTTACACATATACCCATGCATATGTAGTGTAGTTCCTTGCTTGCGAGTACTTTGGATGAGTACTCACGGTTGCTTTCTCCTCCCTTTTCCCCCTTTCCTTTCTTTCTGGTTGTCGCAACCAGATGCTGGAGTCCAGGAGCCAGACGCCACCGTCGACGACGACCCCTACTACACCGGAGGTGCCTACTACTACGTGCAGCCCGCTGACGACGACCAGGAGTAGTTAGGAGGATCCCAGGCAGGAGGCCTGCGCCTCTTTCGATCTGTATCCCAGTTTGTGCTAGCCATCTTATGGCACCCTGTTTAACTTATGTCTGTACTCAGATATTGTTGCTTCCGCTGACCCGTCTATGAGCGAGCACTTGTATTCGAGCCCTCGAGGCCCCTGGCTTGTATTATGATGCTTGTATGACTTATTTTATTTGTAGAGTTGTGTTGTGATATCTTCCCGTGAGTCCCTGATCTTGATCGTACACATTTGCATGCATGATTAGTGTACGATTGAATCGGGGGCGTCACACATAGGTACAAATATACAGAGAACACATCAGCACAGTCTGCAATGAGAGACCAACTATCCAGTAGCAATCAGACATCAATGCATCTAGAAGAACAGGGACCAAAACCCAATGAGCTGTCCTTTTCAAAAAGGAGGAATAACTGAGATAACATAGGATTGCAACCAGCAGATCTGATGAAGTTCTTACAATACTCTCACAAAAGGTAGACCACACAACAAGGTTCCAAAGTAAATTACACATCTCAGAGTCTAAAGTGATAAGAGTCTGGTCCAACATCGTTACAAAAGCTGAAAGATCCCCGAGAGCACAACCAAAGATTTAAGGCCGAAAGATAGCAGGCTTCTTCTGCACTCCCTTGGCCTCTTTCTTCTTCTTAGGCTGCTGGAGCATCTCCTCAGTGCAGTACTTAGCATTGGCCTTGCAAAGTGAGACAGAAAGATTTTTTATAACTCTCGAAGGCAAAGGAGGTGGATCAGTGCTGCAGGGCAGGCAATTTTTATCTTTGCAAACTTTACCCCATAAAACCTTTATTGGCCTCTAGCAATCTGTAACTTCTCTGTACCTCAGTTTCACAGATGGGAGCCTTGTCTTTCCTTTTCTTTCGAGCATTTACAGCAGAAGTGGTAGCTGAACAAGCTCCATGATCCTCCTCAACATTAGTGTGTATTGGAGTAGCAGGCTGAGCTGAGGAGACTTCCTGCTCCAAACAGAGCTGCTGACAAGTAGGAGTGTGTCCAGAGATACAGGAGTCAGGCAGTGCAAAAGGAATGCACTTTTTATTAATATATCCCTCAATGATGTAGTTCCAGAGTTGAGATGACAAAAGAGATTTAGCCCAATTAAAGCTATCAGGAGTTAATAGAGCAACAATGACAAACTTGAACCATTCACATGGTACCTGAATCACTTTGTCAGCTCCTGTAGCAGGCTTGAAGTGCTTGTCCCATAGATCCAGTCCTTCCTTGGACAGAAAATAATCCCCTGCATCTGGTAAAGAACTGTCTATTGTTATGTCTCGGAGAGAAGGACCCAACTGCTCTGGGAGTGTCAGAGAAGTAGCATGAACCAAGGACATGAAGATAGGCAAAGGGAAGCCAGGAGGAGGCCCAAAACTGGTACCTTCAGAGTTGTCAGGAGCTGCCTGAGTGTCAGTTGGGGCAATAGCTGTAATATCTTGGTCCAAAGGAATGCTCTGAAAATTCTCTAATGGGCCTTCAGGTGAGGCAATCATGTCCTGAGCTGGCAGATTACCACTATGAGCGATGTTCTGCATAGTAACCATGTTATCTAGGGGAGAAGAGTCAACTTCCTGGTCAGCCTGCAGCATATCAACATTTGCAACATCTGGCTGTACCTCAAGCAACATCTGAACTGCAGCATCTGGTTGTATCTCATGCAACAACTGATCATTATGTGGCTGTAAATCAACTTGTTCTAGGACAAAAGCTGCATCAACTGCAACAAGCTCCAAAATTGGCAAATTAAGATCAAAGTTTGCCTACATTTCAGGATGATTAGCTGGGATGGCCAAAGGGGCTAACAGATCTTCTAGAATTGGAGAGGGAGGAGCACCAATAACAGAGTTGTCGGACTGAACTTCTCCAGCAGGCACACCAACATTCAGGCCAAGCGAAAGTGTCAGCTCACTGTCATCCTCAATGTGCACATCTTCCTCAAGAGGTGCAAGCAGATCATTCAGCTCCAAAAATTCATCAGCGTGAAGTTCCTGGTCAATAAGGTGCTGATCCTGAGGCATTGCCCAATGCCCCCAGCCTTCATCTTCCACATTTTCTTGTTCTGGGGCATTGCCCTCATGCTGAATAAGGTGAAAGCCAACTGGGCCAATATGTAAATCTTGATTCAGATGATGGAATGATTGCTGTGGTCTGGGATGAGGGTTGCCATTGTCAGGCACCGGATCTTCATTAGGTGGAGGATGACCGATGGGCATATCCTGAAAGATAACCACCGGGCAAGTCGAAGATTGTCCACTAAAGTTTTTAGCTCCTGAAACCAGGATACTGGCTGGAACATCATGAAGAGCATCAATTTTAACATGAACCACTACTGCCGCATTAGTTGACTTGAATCTATCCCAAACCATTAATTGTCCAAATCTAGTAGTGGCGTTAGAGATCTCATGAAACGAGCGCAGATCAGTAGGAAAACCCACAATCAACAACCAAACATCTCTGGAAAGCTCAAAATTTCTCTAGTTTAAACCCTCATTGTGTCGCTCAAAAACAACATGGATATCTCCAAAAGCATGAGGTCCTCTGTTAACCAGAAAATCCCGATCTGCCACACTAACCAACCACACATAAGCTTGTCCAAACGGGCAACGAGAAATAGAAGAGACCCCCATTCGCTTGGACTGGAGAAAGTCATGTAGAACTTCCTGAACATAGGCAAAAGCGGCCTCACCTTCTAGCATGGGGATAATGGTAGCGATGGCGAGGTCTTCGTTCGACGGAGCAAGAGTGCCATGAATGACACGGTGACGGGCGGGGCTGCCGTCAACTTCAATGGCTTTGCAGCAGGCGGGGAGGAAGGGGGTGGGGTCGAAAGGAAACATAGCCATTTTTGGGGGTGTCGGCAAGGTCGAAGGAGCAACCGTGGAAACCGGAGGCGATGAATGCGGATGTTGCAGAGCGCCAGCAGCGCGGTTGGAATTAGAGGCGTCAAGCCGAACCGCTATGTCTTTGTTGCGTGGCCCCAGAGGATTCGGGCCAGGCGAATTTGACCGAACTGGGCTCAAGCGCGAGTCACTGACAGGGTGAGTACCATCAGAGGATGGTCGGTTCACATGGGAATCAGAGGCCCTCGGTTTTCGTTGCTGGGTGACTGGAGACGTGTTGGAAGATGGATCGTTTATTGCGCCACCGAATCTGCAATTAGCCTTAACATGGCCCAACCTGTTGCACCCGTGGCAGCGAATTCTATTAGGGCAGTTGGGCCTAGGATGGCCTGACTGAAGACAACGGACACAGAAAGAGGATTTATCAGACTGTGCCGCAGTAGCAGTTGGGCAGAAACCTGGCACAACATTTCGAAAATCCCTTGATCCCGCTCCATCAATAGCGATATTATTGGGTTCAGTTAATCCAGGAATTGAAGGCGGCCTTGATTGAGTCAAGCACTGAGAAACAGTCAATGCATGCATACCTGAAGATTGAACATTCAAATTTCTTGACTGGAAAATTCGCGGTGTTTGAACTACATCAGCGTATGATCTTCGATCTTTGGAGCGATCAACCAAAGTCCATTCCTACTCAATCTCTTGCTGATAAATTCTGAATTCTTTACAAAAATCCAGGCCACCCTTGCCACACAGAAAAAAAACCATATTGAACAGATCATTTGAACAATTCCCACCCTTGATGATGGCGAAACCCACATCTCTAGAGGCGACACTAAACTTGAAAGACCAATTCTGTAGACAAGACACCTTGAAATGGGAGGCATGACCAGCAAAGCAAGATTGCAAGATAAGACTGACCGTATCAGTGTTGATGCGAAGCTTTGAATGAGAGAATTCCGCTACCATGATGAATTCCTTGAGTTTGCTACCTTCAAAGTGATTGACCGGAGAACCAAATTGCTTCCAGATAAAAGCCTCGAAAGCCAGCCCCGGCTCGAATCTGAGGTCAGAGAGAGCCATAACGAAATGAGAACACAGAAGCCGAAGGGAAGAAGGAAAAGGCCCGTGAGAACGTTCAATGGTCGCCGGTGCCGGAGTGACGGCCGACGAGAATGGTGGCCACCAGAGTCGAAGTGACGTACGGTGGATTTAGTGGTAGTCAGCGCCGGAGTGGCGACCGGCAAAGGCAATGGTCGCCGCGGCCGGAGGGGCATGCATCGCGGGGAGAGGAGAGACCAAAGGTATCCAAATCTTAAAGTATACTATGATCGACCGCTACCAGTTGATAAACACTATAAATGTGTGTGTGTGTGTGCCTGATTAAATGAGATCCATAAGCATCATACAGAATAACAAAAAAATTGAAGGCAAAAGTTTTGCCACATATCTTTGACTATCTGACCAAAGAATAGTAAGAAATGTATATATGAACTTAAACAATAGGACATAGCTGAAGAACAACACGAGTTGCGCCTGACCTCCAGAGGACGTCTCCAACGAGTATCAAGTCGTCGTCCTTGTCCTCATATGTGGTCACATATTCCATCCCGCTCACCACAAGGCATGAGCAGAAACCATATAAGAAACTAAAATGAATAGTGATAAATTGGTACCAAGCAACTAATAAAAGGTTCAGTTTATAATAGAGATGGTTGGCTTGCAGGCGATGAATAAAATAATTTATGTGATTGATATGTACCGTTGATTATTTTGTGATTTTTTCGTTAGTAAGTTGTAACCTAAAAGTATATGACCAAACGAGAGAATAGAGTAGAAGCTAGCAGGGACCTAAAAAGTCAGAAACTCTCTGGTCACAACACTCACGGCTGGCTTAGCTTAGCTATCAGTGCTACCAATTGAATTCACATGTCCAAACATCACATCATGATGTATGGTGGTTCAGGGCAGCCTAGGTTGACGAATCTAGTCATCCTTTCTTTCCGAAGCTAGGAATATGTATTTAGTTTAGTTAGTACCTTCCTCTGACGCAGTGTCGAGGTTGTCACATAGCTCCTCCCCCTCGTAGCCACTCAACCCCATGTCCCAGAACACGTTGTACAGAATACCGACTACTGCAGGAGTCATCCTATCACAAAGTTAGGTCAGAAATCATCACATATATTTATCACTTTCATGCAGCTAAAAAATTTAAAAATATATAGAAAAAATTAGTATCTCTGAAATCATCACATATATGGAAAAAATTAATATCTCTGAAATCATCACATATAGAAATCATCACATATATGTATCACTTTTGCATGTCCAGAGGTAATAAAGTTCACATTAAGTTGTCGCGGGAGATAGATGATAGGTAGTCAAGTTGTTAAACACAGAACTATATAACACAGAAGAGTGGGAAGTTGAAATCTTTGATCCATGTTTTGAATCCATCAGTTTTCTATTGAGAAATCTATAGATTTCTACAAAAGTACAAACAACTATAGATGATGGCAGATGCTGAAGCAACTCGAGTGAAGTAGGGTGATGAATCCTCACCACTCTTTAGCTGTCAAAACAAATGCACTTTAAGCATCTGATCTTGAAATTTATAAATGGAAACCAATCTACCACTGGCTTTTAAAACTATAGGATCTGTTCAGGGGAATAATTAGAGGCATATATGTTTATGTCCCAAACTAAAAACATGTGCTTTTTAAAATCATAGGATATGTTAAGGGTAATATGACTTTTAAGACAAAGAGAGAGGGAGAGAGACAGAGAATGAGAGACATCAAGGAACCTGGATGAACGGGGATCGGGTTCAGTAGAGGAAGGACGTGAGGTTGAATCTCCCATGGGGGGGGAGTAGTAAATGGGTATTGTCATTCGTGGGCCGAAGCTTATCTGTCATTCTTACTGATTATTAGCCGACCAAACTTTATGTCTCCAAGTTCAATATAGCAGGCAAAAAAACAAAATAGTCGTACACAAACTATTAGAGGTAGCCTTTAAAAGAATATTAGTTCTCCAACGTATCTATAATTTTTGATTGCTCCATGCTATATTATCTACTATTTTGGACTATATTGGGCTTTATTTTCCACTTTTATATTATTTTTGGGACTAACCTATTAACTGGAGGCCCAGCCCAGAATTGTTGTTTTTTTGCCTATTTCAGTGTTTCAGATAAACAGAATATCAAACGGAGTCCAAACGGAATAAAATCTTTGGGAACGTGATTTTCTCACCAAACGTGATCCAGGAGACTTGGACCCTGCTCCAAGGAACAAAAGAGCCGGTCACGAGGGAGGGGGGCACCCCCTAGGGCGCGCCCCCTGCCTCGTGGGCCCCTCGTTGCTCCTCTGGTGTACTTCTTCCTCCTATATATACCCACGTACCCCCAAACGATCAGAACAGGAGCCAAAAACCTAATTCCACCGCCGCAAGTTTCTGTATCCACGAGATCCCATCTTGGGGCCTGTTCCGGAGCTCCGCCGGAAGAGGGCCGTCATCACGGAGGGCTTCTACATCATCATAGCCTCCCCGATGAAGTGTGAGTAGTTTACCTTAGACCTTCGGGTCCATAGTTAGTAGCTAGATGGCTTCTTCTCTCTCTTTGAATCTCAATACAAAGTTCTCCCCCTCTCTTGTGGAGATCTATTCGATGTAATATTCTTTTTGCGGTGTGTTTGTTGAGACCGATGAATTGTGGGTTTATGATCAAGTCTATCTATGAATAATATTTGAATCTTCTCAGAATTCTTTTATGTATGATTAGTTATCTTTGCAAGTCTCTTCGAATTATCCGTTTGGTTTGGCCAACTAGATTGGTAGTTCTTGCCATGGGAGAAGTGCTTAGCTTTGGGTTCGATCTTGCGGTGTCCTTACTGAGTGACAGAAGGGGCAGCAAGGCACGTATTGTATCATTGCCATCGAGGATAACAAGATGGGGTTTATTTCATATTGCATGAATTTATCTCTCTACATCATGTCATCTTGCTTAAGGTGTTACTCTGTTTTTAACTTAATACTCTAGATGCATGCTGGATAGCGGTCGATGAGTGGAGTAATAGTAGTAGATGCAGAATCGTTTTGATCTACTTGTCACGGACGTGATGCCTATATACATGATCATGCCTAGATATTCTCATAACTATGCTCAATTCTGCCAATTGCTCAACAGTAATTTGTTCACCCACCGTAGAATACTTATGCTCTTGAGAGAAGCCACTAGTGAAACCTATGGCCCCCGGGTCTATTCTCATCATATCAATCTCCATTACTTTAATCTTGCTTTGCTTTTACTTTTTACTTTGCATCTTTATACCAAAAATACCAAAAATATTATATCTATCAGATCTCACTCTCGTAAGTGACCGTGAAGGGCTTGATAACCCCTAATCGCGTTGGTTGCGAGTAGCTATTGCTTTGTGCAGGTACGAGGGACTTGTGCGTGGGCTCCTACTGGATTGATACCTTGGTTCTCAAAAACTGAGGGAAATACGTACGCTACTCTGCTGCATCATCCCTTCCTCTTCGGGGAAAACCAACGCAAGCTCAAGACGTAGCAATCAACGTGTGTGTGCTAGATGGGCACACCCATTCTAATTAAAAGACGTGTGCTGACATTGCCTATTGCGGTGCATCCTATGGTGTAAATGCGACGTATGTGGCCGAGAAGGCGTACGTGCCCACGTTACACTTTCCGGGAATAGTGCCGCACTTATAACCATTAGTAAATTTTGAGCATGCGTCCCGTCACATTCCAAATTGCAAACCTATTCCCACTGATCAAAACCTAAACGGTTTCCATCTTAGGAGCGTATTACTACGCGGTTATACATACTACTACTCCAAGATGACTCCTCATCCACAAAAAGTCAAAAACAAACAAGTCATTCATCATCATTCCCTTGCGTTCGTCTTGGCCAGCGTGAGTTCTATGTCGAGAGATTGCGACCAGGGAGAGGCAAGCCTGGAAGCGGGGGCACGAGAGATGTCCCGCTTCGCCGCGATAGTAGCTAACATGTCCCACCGCACAGCCGTAGCAGCAGAGAGGTCCCGCCGTGCCGCCGAAGCAGCACGGAGGACCCGCCGCACTGTAGATGTAGCAGACTGGTCCGGCCGTGCTGCGGAAGCAGAAGAAATGTCCCGCCGCGCCGCAAATGCAGCAGAGATGTCCTCACACGCCACGGCGGCCTAGGAAATTGCCTCGCGGGTAGGCGAGAACTCGTACAGGCGCATGCGTGCCCTCGTCCTCAGGCAGATGGATCAGATCTCCAGGTGGGCGAGGTTGCAGGATGACCTGCAAGCCTCGTTTGAAAAATCTACCGATGTCATCCGACAACTAAATGAGAGCAATGCGAAGCTCCGGGCCGAGCGTGACCTGCTGAGGGCAAAGATCATTGGAAGTGCGGAGCAGTAGGAGCAGACCACTGCCTTGTTGAAGAGGACCGGCGTCATCGTCGAGAAACTTATGGACGAGAATGCCATGTGTCGGTGTACAAAAGTAGGGGCTCTCCTTTTGCACCCCTTTACTTGTGCACGGGCAGTCAGAGCCGCGCCCACGGCCGCACTGAGTAGGGCAGAGGAGGGATGCCGGAGCGTAAGACAACCAGAGCAATGCCAAGACCAGGGGCGCAAAGAGAGCAAGAGGGCGAGGTGGACTCCCTCGACAAGACTCTTACTGGGGTGGCTTCCGTAGCCCCAGCAAGATCCTTGCCGGGGCAACTTGCCTGACGCCAGTAGAGCGCGCCACCCTTGAGCCCAAGGGTTTCCGATGCCATAAGCCACATCAAAACCAGGGCTCGGGAGGCACCTCCATGGTGGCATGTAGATCTTTGTGGAGATCATAAATACACAAGATCAGATGAGAACCAGAAGAAGACGATCCTTGGCGACATCCTTGCCAAGGAAATCCACGAGACCCCCGGCAAGATCCTTGCCGGGGACGACTGTGGTGCCGCGGCAAGACCTTGCTGGGCCCCTGGCAAGACCCTTGCCGAGGACATCTGCGGGGCCGCAGCCAGGCCCATGTCTGCCAAGACTCCATCGCCGCTACCATGCAGCTGCTAGCTCAACCAGTTGGGCAGGCGTCTCCGTGGCAGCGTGCGGCCTCCACAACGACTCAGCAAGCACCTGCATGGTGGCATGCAGATCTTTGTGAAGGCTCCACCATCACGCCAACCAAACAGCCAGCCAACGTGGCACTACAACGCCTGGTCAGCTCGGACGCGCGCCGGAGCCAGGCGAGGCGGCGACAGCTGGGTCGAGCTTCCTTGCCGTCCCCGATAAAGCAAGAGGGGCACGTCGGCAGCGCATTAAAAGCGTTTGTCCGACGGTGCCAGAAGATAGACTCATCCACTGTGGCGACCCATTTTGTCTATAAAAGGAGGACCGAGGTGTAACACCCACAATGCATCTATATCTCCCACATGTCGGGGCACGACTTAGAGGCATAGCCACATGGTAGTTTTGTCACAAGAGGGGTAATCTTCACACAATCCCATGTACCGAATAAGAAAGGGATAAAGAGTTGGCTTACAATCGCCACTTCACACAATACATAAATAATTCATACATCATCCAAATACACTCAAAGACCGACTATGGCCAAATCCGAATAGAAAGGAAGATAAACCCCAAATGCTAGATCCCCGATCATCACAACTGGGCTCCACTACTGATCAGCAGGAAACGAAACGTAGTATCGACCCAGATACTCGTCGAACTCCACCTGAGTTCGGTAGCATCACCTGCACTGGTATCATCGGCACCTACAACTGTTTGGACGTATCAGTGAGTCACGATGACTCAGCAATCTCACACCCGCGAGATCAAGACTATTTAAGCTTATGGGTAGGAGAAGGTAGTGAGGCGGAGCTGCAGCAAGCACTAAGCATATATGGAGGCTAACATACACAAATAAGAGCGAGAAGAGAAGCAACGGAACGGACGAGAAGCTAGAAGTGATCAAGAAGTGATCCTGAAGCTCTTACGTTCAAGTATAACACAAGGCCGTGTTCACTTCCCAGACTCCGCCGAAAAGAGACCATCATGGAAACACACACGATTGATGCATTTTAATTAAGTTAAGTGTCAAGTTCTCTACAACCGGATATTAACAAATTCCCATCTGCCACATAACCGCGGGCAAGGCTCACGAAAGTTTATACCCTACAGGGGTATCCCAACTTAGCCCATCACAAGCTATCACGGTCAACAAAGGATATTACTTCTCCCAGAAAGACCCGATTGGTCTTGGAATCCCGGTTACAAGACATTTCAACAATGGTAAAACAAGACCAGCAAGACCACCCGACTGTGCCGACAAATCCTGATAGGAGCTGCACATATCTCGTTCTCAGGGCACATCGGATAAGCTAAGCGTACAAGTACCAACATAACCCAAGTTGCCAAGGGACGGTAACACACGGTGCTCTAGTTTGGACCAACATTCAGAGGAGCACTAGCCCCGGGGGGGGGGGGTAAAATAAGATGACCCTCGGGCTCACGAAAACCCAAGGGAAAAGCCTTAGGTGGAAAATGTTAAAACCAAGGTTGGGCCTTGCTGGAGGAGTTTTATTCAAAGCGAACTATCAAGGGGTTCCCATAACACCCAACCATGTAAGGAATGCAAAATCATGGAACATAATACCAGTATGACGGAAACTAGGACGACAAGAGTGGAACAAAACACCAGGCAAAAGATCGAGCCTTCCACCCTTTACCAAGTATATAGATGCATTAAATAAAATAAGAGATATTATGATATCCCAACATATCCATGTTCCAACATGGAACAAACTTCAGCTTCACCTGCAACTAGCAACGCTATAAGAGGGGCTGAGCAAAAGCGGTAACATAGCCAAACAACGGTTTGCTAGGAAGGTGGGTTAGAGGCTTGACATGGCAATATGGGAGGCATGATAAACAAGTGGTAGGTAGCGTGACATAGTAATGGAGCAAACAACTAGCAAGCAAAGATAGAAGTGATTTCGAGAGTATGGTCATCTTGTCTGCAAAGTTCTCAGAGTTGTCGAAAGCTAGATCCGCGTTAGCGTACTCGGTAGGTTCCTCATTCACGTACTTGTCTCCTGGATCTACCCAAAGCATTAACATAAGCAATGGAACAACAACCAATCACGGTGCAATGCACAAGCAACATGATGCAATACATGGCATGATATGCAAGATATGATATGCAATGCGTATGCGTGCTCCAGAAGGGAAAGAATGATCAAGGCATCAACTTGGCAAACCAAGTATGCCACTGGAAAGATGAGATGATTTCGGTTGAAATGAATATAAAGATCACCGGAAACGGATGCACGGTTTGCAAATGGCAAGCAAGACAAGGTTGATGCTATTCTACGATTAACAACACGATGGCACTTAGAATGCAACAAGAAACTAAGATACTGCACTCCAAAATAGCAACAAAGCATATGACAGTGACGTACAAGAGATGCTTGACAAAAATGGTCACTGATCTACGGCTAAAACACACTAGAACAGGTTCAAACAAGCATGGCAAAAGTGCAAAAGATATCAGCTTCACAGACTTGGTGAAAATACTAACATGTCAAAAATAACATCAGGAAGCAATGTTTAGAGCAAGCAAACAACATGCTACATGAACATATCATAGCAAAAAAAGGCATGACATGATTCTATTAAATGCATAGAACAAAAGTCCCTTACTAAACATAAGCCAAAAAGGCATAGAAGATATGATGGCACCCATGTAAACATAGCAAGTTTTATAAACAGATTCATACTTAGTGAAAAATAGGACATGGCAAAAACAGATCATGATAGCAACTTGGCATGCTTGTGTCACTCATCACAGGGCACTAAAATACATGGAATGAATACTAGCATGGAGTACGCATGAAAATGAAGCTAACCATGTGCCAAACACCTTCCTAGCATGCTTGAAATAAATCACACAAAAATGACAAAAACAACATCATGATGTAAAATGCCCTGTGCATGAAATTGCTCAAATGCAAAATCTAATGCCACCACTGGATTGATTGGATTTTTCTACCCCAAAAACATATAAAATGTGTGGGGGTTGCTGTAGAAAAATCACCACAAAAGCTTTAAGTGATATACTGCCCTAAATGGAAATGTACAGAAAAGGCAAGTCTCCTCAACAGGAAATGTCCAGTTATGGACTTGCCTGAACTAGAATGAGGTATCATTCCCGTAATAGAAAGCGCTAGAATAAAGAATAATAAAATAAATAAGAGGAGGGGGTGAGGATGACATGTGGGGTCTTCCTGTCAGTGGCTCAAATAGCCAAAAAAGTGAGGGTTTTAATCTACGCCCGCGGGGAATCAAACCCGAGTTCTCCTGCATGTGTGTTTGCGTAAGAGACCAGTGGGCTAGGAGGCCGACTTGTGAAAAGGTATGCGCCTGGCTTCTTTTGACCCAACTGAAGAAGGCCGAGCTTTTGCTCATGGCTGTACGGGGAACTCGTCGGCGACATAGCGAGCAAGTACGGCGAGGTCAGCAGAAGTTGAGGTTTGGCGGGCATGCGGGATTGCTATGAGAGTGCGGGAGCGAGTGGCCGCTGCGCGTGGTGTTGTGCATGCGTGTGTGCTCGGAAATGAGCAGAACAAAGGTGTCCGGCGCAGCGAGCGGCAGCGGAGCTCGTCGGAGCTGCGAGAGGCTTGAGAGGTGCGCACGAGATGCAGGAGTGCGGCGAGAGATAGCTGCGGGATCATGACAAAGGAGATCTAGAGCGGGGACACACGGGAATGCTATGGCAGACATACGCACAACATAAAATTTAGGCTTCGCCGGAGCACGGAGGGCGCGTCAAATACATGGATCGGCCGAGTCCTACGGGGTTCCTACACTCCATGGAATGGATGAGAGGGGGAGGTGCGTTACCCAGCTCGCCCTAGGACATGGCGGGGTCGACGGAGACGAGCTGGAGGCGACGACAGGGAGCTCTGAATTTGGTGGGGCCGCTGTCCGTGAAGCAGAGGAGGAAGATGTCATCGTGGTAGTCGATCCAGGGGCCATAGAGGTGCGGGCGTGGTGGTAGGGGATGAAGAGGGACTTGGCGCTCCTATCCACGGTGGCTGAGGGGGTCGGGGGCGCGGCGACGAGGTACTCCGAGCTCGAGCTCAAGCTCGGCTGGAGCATGGTGGGTAGGGCGACGGCGAGGCGTGGTCTAGCTTTACCTGGCGGCGGAGAGGGAAGGAGAGGCCTGGATGGAGAGAGGAGAGACCGGTGTAGGGTTTTGACATGCTTTATAGGGACTAGGGGCGTTGGACGGTCGTCAAATTGACCGGGGTGTCGACGTGGACATGCTGGATGCGCGCCGTACAGGAGGTTAATGAAGCCTCTGTACACGTGGGCTGGATGGACTGCTGGTGCGTAGCTGGGCCGCTGGTTGATGGGCTACTACACTGGGCTGCTGCTGCTCTCTCTCTCCCTCTGGCTCTTTTCTATTTCTTCAAACAAAAATAAAATGGAGAAAAGCACAGAAGGATTGGACGGGTTTGTGAGAGATATGAAAATATCCTCAGGACCCTGGATTTAAGAAGAATTTTAATAAATTGAGTTGGACATTCTTAGAGGTAGAAAAATAAAACAAGTTTAAATAAAATTCAAACTTGAGGCATTTTTTAACCTAACCGAATCAATTCCAAAAGAGGTGAAATTTGGCAGGGGGCTTTATGGCATGGTGAAGGAATATTGGGGCAAAGTTGAACATTAATGGAGGAGGGTAAAATGCCTCTTGCAGAAACATGGAAGGTTGAAAGAAGTGGGAGGTGATGATGCAAGATTTAGAGGGAAAATATGAACATTAATGGAGTACTGCAATATGGGACTTGCAAAAGAATGGAAGAAAGGGGTAGGAAGGAGAAGTGATGGTGCATGGATCACCCATGGAGCATGCAACAATATAACATGCATGAACATCATGGAAATGCAAGTTGACATAAGCACAGCACAACATTGATATGCACATGACGCAAACATATGACGGCAAAAGGAATATGACAAGAATAGCAAGGTGATGAAAGGAGATGAATATGCACTATATGATGATGACATGGCAACAAACAATAATGCTAGAAAGAAAACAACAAAATGACCCAAAATGAAGGAGCCCAAAATGGAATAGATCATGTTCAAAGTTAGATATATCTCCAAACCGGGAAGTTTTACAACTGGGGTGTTACAACACTCCTCCACTACAAGAGGATGTCGTCCCGAGATCTAGGACTGAAAGAACTCCATATAATCGGAACGGAGGTGATCCTCGCGTTCCCAGGTGGCTTCTCGGTCGGAATGGTGTGACCACTTCACCTTCTGGAATTTGATTGACTTGTTGCGAGTCTTGCGCTCAGTTTCTTCAAGAATAGCAACGAGATGCTCATGATAAGACAGGTCTTATTGGAGATCAATCTCTTCGAAGTTGATGGTTCGCTCAAGAGTCTTGAAGCACTTGTGAAGCTGTGACACGTGAAACACATCTTTCACATTTGCGAAGTTGCATGGAAGCTCAAGTTGATAGGCGAGCTCACCTCTTTTGCCAATGATCTTGAAAGGACCCACGTATCTAGGGGCAAGCTTGCCTTTGATACCGAAGTGATGAGTGCCTTTCATTGGAGATACGCGGAGGTAGACATGGTCTCCGATCTCGAAAGCCAAGTCACGGTGCTTGCTATCATAGTAACTCTTCTCACGCGATTGTGCGGCTTTCAGATTTTCACGGATGACTTTACACATCTCTTCAGCTTCTGTGATTAAGTCATTGCCAAGAAGTTGGCGTTCACCAGTCTCTGACCAATTGAGTGGAGTTCGACACTTTCTGCCATAGAGAATTTCGAATGGGGCCTTGCCCGAACTCGCTTGTAAGCTGTTGTTGTAGGATAACTCGGCATATGGACGACAATCTTCCCACTTCATACTGAAGGAGATGACACAAGCCCTGAGCATATCTTCAAGGATTTGATTGACTCGCTCGACTTGGCCACTAGTTTGAGCATGGAAAGTTGTGCTGAAGCGAATGTTGGTGCCCATAGCCTTCTGGAAGGATTCCCAGAACTTAGAAGTGAAAATGCTTCTGTGGTCTAAAGAGATCAATTGCGGAATACCGTGCAAGGAGACAATCCTGGAGGTGTATAGCTCTGCCAACTGAGCTGCTATGATAGATTCTTTGATTGGAAGGAAATGAGCCACTTTTGTAAGCTTGTTGATGACAACGAAAATCGCATCATTTCCACGCTTGGACTTGGGAAATCCAGTAACGAAGTCCATCTCGATATGGTCAAACTGCCATTCTGGAATAGAAAGAGGTTGGAGGAGACCAGCTGGTCGTTGGTGTTCTGCTTTCATCCTTCTACAGACATCACATTCATTCACGAATTGAGCAATATCTCGCTTCATTTGAGTCCACCAAAATGACTGGTTGAGGTCATGGTACATCTTCATACTTCCAAGATGAATGGATAGAAGGGAGTTGTGCACCTCGTTCATAATGGCTTTCCTTAGATCACCTTTAGGAACCACAATCCGATCCTCGAAGAATAGAGTGTTCTTGTCATCAATGCGATAGCACTTGTATTTGGGTTGGCTCTTTGCAATCCCATGTTTCACCTTCTTCACCATGGAATCCAGGAGTTGTGCCTCACGAATTTGACCTTCCAAAGTAGGAGAGACTTGAAGATTGGCAAGAAAGCCTTGAGGAACAACTTGGAGGTTCAGTTTGCGGAAAGCTTCACAAAGGTCCGGTTGGAAGGGCTTGAGAATTAAGTTGTTGCAGTAATCCTTCCTGCTCAAAGCATCTGCAATGACATTGGCCTTGCCTGGAGTATATTCAATACTCGGATTGTATTCTTGAATCATTTCAACCCATCGAGTCTGCCTGAGGTTGAGGTTGGGTTGAGTGAAGATGTACTTGAGGCTCTTATGATCTATGAAGATGTCCACCTTCCTTCCCAACAAGAGATGTCTCCACGTTAATAATGCATGGACAACTGCCGCCAACTCAAGATCATGAGTGGGTTAGTTCCTTTCGTTGGGCTTCAACTGACGAGAGGTATAAGCCACCACTTTCTTCTCTTGCATTAACACAGCGCAGAGACCTTGCAAGGAAGCATCACAGAAAACTTCGAATGGCTTGGATTCAGCAGGAGGATTCAAGACAGGACCTGTGACTAGCTTCTCTTTGAGGGTGTTGAAAGCAAGGTCACATTCAGGTGTCCATACATACTTTACATGCTTCTGGAGGTGGTTGGAAAGAGGATTTGCAATCTTAGAGAAATTCTCAACGAATCCTCGGCAATAGCTTGCAAGCCCAAGAAAACTGCGGAGCTGCTTGACATTCTGAGGAGGTTCCCAATTCACAATTGCAGACACCTTCTCGGGATTAACAACGATGCCCTTGCAGAGATGATATGACCAAGGTAAATAACTTCGTCAAGCCAGAACTCACACTTGGAAAACTTCGTATAGAATTGATGCTCTCTGAGTTTGTCGAGCACCAATATCAAATGCTTGGCATGATCCTCCTTATTCTTGGAGAAGACCAAGATATCATCGAGATACACCAGGACGAAATCATTTGTGTAAGGGTTGAAGATGAAGTTCATCATGTGAGAGAACGTTGGAGGAGCATTGACAAGGCCGAAAGACATGACAGTATATTCATAAGAACCATAGCTTGTTCTGAATGTTGTCTTGGGGACATCTTCTTCACAAATGCGAATCTGATGATAACCCATACAGAGGTCAAGCTTATAGAATACTTTAGCACCTTTAAGTTGCTCGAATAGCTCATTGATGTTGGGAAGTGGATACTTGTTCTTTATTGTCTTCTTGTTCAATGGACGATAGTCAACACAGAGTCGTTCCGTTCCATCCTTCTTCTTGACAAAAAGGACACCACAGCCCCATGGAGATGAACTCAGTCTGATCAGACCCAGACACTCTTGTTCATCGTGTTGTTTCTTCAACTCCTATGGACCAAGCTTATAAGGACGCTTGCAAACATGTTCCGTGCCAGGCTCAAGATCGATAAAGAATTCAACTGGCCGGTGAGGAGGCATTCCCGGAAGCTCTTCTAGAAAGACGTCTTGATATTCACAAACGACTGGAATCTGAGAGATGGCATTCAACTCGCCCTTCTCATTGAGAGAAAACAGCCGAATGATTTCATCATGAGCGGCATAGATGATCACATCCTCAGAAGAGTGTGTCGATTGAATCTGTCTGGCAGTACAATCAAGCTGAGCCTTGTGCTTAGAAAGCCGGTCCATGCCAAGAATTAGATGAATATCAGAGTCACCAAGAACCATTGGAGAAGACAGAAATTATAGTCGCCCATCTTAATGGAAACATCAGGAATCATCGTGGTAGCCCTCATAGAAGAGCCCGGAGAAACCACTCCCATGGGTTTTCCCAACATTTCCGAAATGAAGTCATGCTTTTAAACAAATGATCTTGACATGAAACAATGCGATGCACCAGTGTCAAAAAGAACTTTTGCAGTAATAGAGTTAACTTGAAGGTTACCCATGATCACTTCTGAAGAATCCTCTGCCTGAGCTGCGTTCATCATGTTCACCTTAGCATGCTTGGGATTATGCTTGACCACTGCATTGCTTGAAGATCTCACAGGAGGAGGAGGCGGAAGGCGCCTTTGGTTGAAGCATTTGTTTGCATAGTGCCCTTTCTGCTGACACTTGTTGCAAGTAACCTCTAAGAGCGGACGATGATAAGGAGCACTTGACCTTGGAGTTTGAGACCGAGCTTTGTTCTGATAGACTGGGTTGGGTGGGTGGGGAGATCCATTGCCACCTTTGCTCTTCTGCTGGTAGGGCTGGCAAAACGGAGGAGGAGGCAACCAGAACTTCTGTTGCTTAGCCGCCTCTTGTGAGGAAGAAGAAGGGTGAACTGCATCCCTGACTCTCTTCTTTGAAGCCTCGCACTTGAGTTGAGCAGCTTCTTGCTTTAGTGCCAGGTTATAGAATTGATCGAACTTAGTCGGGTCAAGAAGCACGAGAGCTAACCGAGATCCTATCTGTGGCCACCTCTAAATTGATAGATCATACTCTTTTCATCAGGAACGTCTTGTTTAGCGAAGCGAGCAAGTTTCTGAAACTGGATATTGTATTGATACACGGAGATGCTGCCTTGCTTGAGATTGCGGAACTCGTCACGCTTGCTCTCAGCAACGCTTGGTGGAATGTGATGAGTTTTGAAGTCTCGGTGGAAATCATCCCAGGTAATGACACGACCTCCTCGGGAATCTCTATATTGTTGATACCACTCAGCAGCTTGGTCCTTGAGTTGAAACGAAGCAAACTTGACAAAGTCCTCATGCCTGACATTGCTACATTCAAAATGCTTGCAGATGTCCATGAGCCAATTGTCGGCGTCTGTGGCCTCGACACAGTTGCTGAAAGACTTCCGCTGGTTTGCCAGGAACTGTTTGAGGGTAGCAAACTAAGGCTAATTGTTGGAATTCCCTTGTCCTTGATTTCCTTGGTTGCCTTGCCCTTGGTTGCGCTCTTGCAAGAGTTGCAAAAGCATCTGAGTGTTGGCGTTGGTGGTTGCCATGACAGCTTGCCATGCCTCTGGAGGTGGAGGTGGTGGCGGAGTGTTTGCCTGATTCCCATCATTGCATTCTGGATTCAGACGCGTTGGAGGAGCCATCATGAAGAGGGTGACATCCGTTAGAATCTTGAAAGACAGATATTCAAGCTGAATCAATGGATAGGAATTGCAACATATAGTCTTAACATTCGAACAAGGATGAACGAATGAATTCCAAAGTAAATCATCACATGTCCATTAAGGTGAGAAGCCACTTAGATAAAGGTAGATGAATAAAGCAACAAGGTACGAATATGAACAAATAAGTGGTAAGGATTGCCCAATCACAAACCAAATATCTATGGGAAGAAATACTAGAGCTACTTGAATTCCCACCTATAAAACTCCCGAAACTTTCTGGTTATGCAATCAGGTGTTGGGGATACAGGCGAAGCATAATATCTCACAAAAACTAACAATCCCTACATCCAGTTGTATCCATCCTTGAACACATGACCAAGAAACCTTTGGAAATTATGTACCTCAACCTTCGAAAAGCATCCGTTATACGAGTTACGATAATGCTCCCGAACTCCCGCCCCGGTACTAGGTGGCGTTGAGGTTATCTCACCAACAACTGCATAAAAGAGATTTTCGATGTCGGCGAACTCAGGTATTCCAGAACTGCAACGATAAAATTGTGACGACAACACCTCGGAGCTCAACTCCCCGGGACACTGCCACAACCCCTAAATGTCAGGAGGCACCAAGAAAAATGTTCTCGTCAGAAGACTATCGAAACGATTCCAAGATACCCGTGTGATCCTAAACAAAATTTTCTGTGAAATTTGAGGAGAGAGAAGTCAAAACTTCTACATCAGGAGGCCTCACCAGAGCGACGAAGGGACCGAGGAGTAAAAGAATCATACTCTCCGATATATATAACCCTAAGACTCAAAGCATTTTGTTCTAGACTCAACAACGTCAGCGATTCGATCAAGCAGGGGGCTCCTAAGTCGGGGATGGCTCTGATTACCAACTTGCAACACCCACAATGCGGCTATATCTCCCACGTTTCGAGGCACGACTTAAAGGCATAGCCGCATGGTAGTTTTGTCGCAAGTGGGGTAATCTTCACACAATCCCATGTGCTGAATAAGAAAGGGATAAGGAGTTGGCTTACAATCGCCACTTCACACAATACATAAATAATTCATACATCATCCAAATACACTCAAAGACCGACTATGGCCAAATCCAAATAAAAAGGAAGACAAACCCCAAATGCTTGATCCCCGATCGTCCCAACTGGGCTCCACTAGTGATCATTAGGAAACAAAATATACTATCGACCCAGATCCTCGTCGAACTCCCACTTGAGTTCGGTAGCATCACCTGCACTGGTATCATCGGCACCTGCAACTGTTTGGAAGTATCCGTGAGTCACGAGGACTCAGCAATCTCACACCCGCGAGATTAAGACTATTTAAGCTTATGGGTAGGACAAGGTAGTGAGGTGGAGCTGCAGCAAGCACTAAGCATATATGGAGGCTAACATACGCAAAAAGAGCGAGAAGAGAAGCAACGGAACTCACGAGAAGCTAGAAGTGATCAAGAAGTGATCCTGGAGCTACTTACGTTCAAGCATAACACAAGGCCGTGTTCAATTCCCGGACTCCGCCGAAAAGAGACCATCACGGCAACACACGCGGTTGATGCATTTTAATTAAGTTAAGTGTCAAGGTCTGTACAACCGAATATTAACAAATTCCGATCTGCCACATAACCGCGGGCAAGGCTCTTGAAAGTTTATACCCTGCAGGGGTGTCCCAACTTAGCCCATCACAAGCTCTCACGGTCAAAGAAGGATATTCCTTCTCCCGGAAAGACCCGATCAGTCTTGGAATCCCAGTTACAAGACATTTCGACAATGGTAAAACAAGACCAACAAGACCACCCGACTGTGACGACAAATCCCGATAGGAGCTGCACATATCTCGTTCTCAGGGCACACTGGATAAGCTAAGCGTACAAGTACCAACATAACCCAAGTTTCCAAGGGACGGTCCCGCACGATGCTCTAGTTTGGACCAACACTCAGAAGAGCACTAGCCCGGGGGGTAAAATAAGATGACCCTCGGGCTCGTGAAAACCCAAGGGAAAAGGCTTAGGTGGCAAATGTTAAAACCAAGGTTGGGCCTTGCTGGAGGAGTTTTATTCAAAACGAACTTTCAAGGGATTCCCATAACACCCAACCGCGTAAGGAACACAAAATCAAGGAACATAACACCGGTATGACGGAAACTAGGGTGGCAAGAGTGGAACAAAACACCAGGCAAAAAGCCGAGCCTTCCACCCTTTAGCAACTATATAGATGCATTAAATAAAATAAGAGATATTATGATATCGCAACATATCCATGTTCCAACATGGAACAAACTTCAGCTTCACCTACAACTAGCAACGCTATAAGAGGGGCTAAGAAAAAACGGTAACATTGCCAAACAACAGTTTGCTAGGAAGGTGGGTTAGAGGCTTGGCATGGCAATATGGGAGGCATGATAAACAAGTGGTAGGTAGCTATAACACCCACGATGCGGCTATATCTCCCACGTGTGGGAGCACGACTTAGAGGCATAACCGCATGGTAGGCATGTCGCAAGAGGGGTAATCTTTACACATCCCATGTACTGAATAAGAAAGGGATAAAGAGTTGGCTTACAATCGCCACTTCACACAATACATAAATATATCATACATCATGCAGAATACAATCAAGGTCCGATTACGGTACCGAAATAAAGAAAGACAACCCCAAATGCTAGATCCCCAATCGCCCCAACTGGGCTCCTCTACTGATCATCCGGAAAAGAAACATTGTAGCGGCCCGAATCCTCGTCGAACTCACACTTGAGTTTGGTAGCGTCCCTGCACTGGCATCATCGGCACCTGCATCTATTTGGAAGTATCTGTGAGTCACGAGGACTCAACAATCTCACACCCCGCGATCAAAACTATTTAAGCTTAAGGGTAGGAAAGGTAGTGAGGTGGAGCTGCAGCAAGCACTAGCATATATGGTGGCTAATTTACGCAAATGATAGCGAGAAGAGAAGCAAAGCACGGTCGAGAATCTAGAAGTGATCAAGAAGTGACCCTGAAGCTACTTACATTCAAGCATAACACGAGACCGTGTTCTCTTCCTGGACTCCGCCGAAAAGAGACCATCATGGCTACACACGCGGTTGATTCATTTTAATTAAGTTAAGTTTCAAGTTTTCTACAACCGGATATTAACAAATTCCCATCTGCCCATAACCGCGGGCACGGCTTTCGAAAGTTCAAAACCCTGCAGGGGTGTCCCAACTTAGCCCATCACAAGCTCTCACAGTCAAACGAAGGATATTCCTTCTCCCAGGAAGACCCGATTAGACTCGGAATCCCGGTTATAAGACATTTCAACAATGGTAAAACAATACCAGCAAAGCCTCCCGAATGTGCCGACAAATCCCGATAGGAGCTGCACATATCTCGTTCTCAGGGCACACCGGATGAGCCAGACGTTGGGTTGGCATAGACCCTGGTTGCCCAGGGGGCGCCGGACATCGCTCAGGTTGGACCAACACTTAGATAAGCACTGGCCCGGGGGTTTAAAATAAATATGACCCTTGAGTCCTCAAAACACATGGTGAATAGGCTTAGGTGGCAAATGGTAAAACCAAGGTTGGGCCTTGCTGGAGGAGTTTTATTCAAGGCAAACTGTCAAGGGGTTCCCATAACACCCTACCGTGTAAGGAATGCAAAATCAAGGAACATAACACCGGTATGACGGAAACTAGGGCGGCAAGAGTGGAACAAAACACCAGGAATAAGACCGATCCTTCCACCCTTTACCAAGTATATAGATGCATTAAAGTAAACAAGATATAATAACAATGATATCCCAACAATAACCATGTTCCAATATGGAACATACTTCAACTTCACCTGCAAGTAGCAACGCTATAAGAGGGGCTGAGTAAAGCAGTAAGATAGCCAAACAACGGTTTGCTAGGAAAGGTGGGTTAGAGGCTTGACATGGCAATATGGGAGGCATGATATAGAAATTGGTAGGTATCGCGACATAGCAATAGAGCAAACAACTAGCAAGCAAAGATAGAAGTGATTTCGAGGGTGTGGTCATCTTGCCTGCAAAGTTCTCAGAGTTGACGAAAGCTTGATCCTCGTTAGCGTACTCAACAGGTTCCTCGATCACGTACTTGTCTCCCGGCTCTACCCAAAGGAAGAACACAAGCAAAGGAACCAACAATCAATCACGGTGCAATGCGCAAGCAACATGATGCAAAACATGGCATGACATGCGTGATGTGATATGCAATGCATATGCGTGCTTCAGAACGAAAAGAATGAACCAGGCATCAACTTGGCAAACCAAGTGTGCCGCTGGAAAGATGAGATGATTTCGGTCGAAATTGATATAAACATCACCGGAATCGGATGTACGGTTTGCAAATGGCAAGCAAAACAATAATGGCACAATTCTGCGATTAACAGCACGATGCCATCTAGAATGCAACATGTAACTAAGCTACTGCACTCCAACATAGCAACAACGCACATGGCAGTGATCTACTCAAGATTCTTGACAAAAGATCACACTGAGCTACGGGTAAATCACACAAGAGCAGGTTCAAACAAGCATGGCAAAAGTGCAAAAGATAGCAGCTTCACAGACTTGGTGAAAATACTGACATGTCAGGAATTAAGATCAGGAAGCAATGTTTAGAGCAAGCAAACAACATGCTATAGGAACAAATCATAGCAAAAAATGCATGTAATGAATCTACTAAATGCATAGATAAAAAGTCCCTTACCGACCATGAGCCAAAAAGGCATAGAAGATATGATGGCACCCATGTAAACATAGCAAGTTTCGTTAACAGATTCAGACTTAGCAGAAAACTGAGCATGGCATAAACAGAGTTATGAAGGCGTCTTTGCAAGCTCGATCACTCACCACAAGGCATTGCATGACAAACTAAGAATAGCATCAGCAAGAAGACATGTTCATGAAGCTAACCATGGCAAGAGAAAGTTCATAGCAATCATGGATCAACTACAACAACCATGGCAAAATTGATTAACATGTAATGAATCTGCCAGGAACATTTTATAGAAAAATTAGAGCAAGATTAAGTCATGCTAGGGCACTCCATAAATGCAAACAGGGCAATGGATGTATATAGCATAACCATATGTCCAAGTCATCCTTACTGAAGCAACTCAAAACAAGCATGGATCTCACTGTAGCATCATGGATACATGGCATAAAACTAACAGCAGAGCAAGGACTTAGCAAAATTCTAAGTCCCTGAAATCAACAATATCACGAAGGCTACTTGCATGCTTGTGCTAGTCACCACAAAGATCACAAAAATACATGGCAATCACCCCTTTAAAGATGGCATGGCATAGACCAAAACACATGTAGAGCTCAAGTTTATATGAAGCACACAACAAATGTGACAAAAATGACAAATCCTCATACTCTGATAAGAAACAACACCTAACAATTTATAGCACTCTTGCATCAATGATTTGGGCATCAAGAAGGACTCAAACAAGCATGTCACAATGGAACAAAATGAAGAGCACATCATGATGAACATTTTGATATATCATGTGCACAAAACGGAGCATCACACAAGAAGTTATGGCATGTCAAACATAGCATAAAAATAGCAGAGGAGAAGGACTTAGTGGGAAAATCGACCTCTCAGATCTAGGGTTCCTTCGCACGGGAAACAAGGTTCGCCGGAGAACTCGATGCCGGCGAGGGAGGTGACCAGAGGAGGCCGAGGAGGTCGGGGAGGGGCGCTCTGGGCCAGATCCGGCCGGATCTCGCCAGATCCCGGCAAGGGCGGCGTGATGCAGGGTCGGAGGAGGTGGCGGCAGAGAGGTTCGCCGGAAGCAGCGGTGGTCGACGGCGAAGGCGGAGCGGCGACCTGCGACGAGGTGAGTGGTGAGGGTCGGCGGCGTGGTCGCGGCCGGCGGGGCGAGGCGCTCTCGAGCGCTGTTGCCCGCGGGCGGCGGCGCGGCGGAACGTGCCCGCGGGGGCCGGCGCAGGGCCTGCGAGCCAGCGACGGAGGGGACGGCGTAGGCGTTAGGTGGCGTCGCAACATTGGTCGGGCGACGGCGCGCGGGTTTCATCCGGCGCGGACGGACACGTCCGGCACGGAGAGGGGAGAGGTGGCTAGGGTTGGACCCGGAATTTGGAGAGGGTTGCACATATTTATACCTAGAAGGAGGTGGGAGTGTCCAAATGAGGTGTAGTTTTCGGCCACGCAATTGTGATCCGACGGAGGACATGGAAGTGGTTTGGAAGGGTTATTGGGCCGTTTTGGAGGGGTGTTGGGTTGCAACACACACAAGGCCTGTATGGTTCCCCGGTTAACCATTGGAGTATCCAACGGACTCCAAATGACACGAAATTTGACACGCGGTCTACCGGTGGTGTACCAAGGCCACTTGGCAAATCTTGGTCCATTCCGAGAAAGTTTAACACCCGCTCACGAAAAGATACAAAAGGGGGCGCCGGAGGATGTAGGAGTGTTGGTTTGCAAAACGGACAACGGGGAAAAGCTCGGATGCATGAGACGAACACGTATGGAAATGCGATGCACATGATGACATGATATGAAATGCATGACGTGGACAAAATGCAAAACGAAGACAAACCCAACCACGAAGAGAAACTCATAACTTAGAGCCAAAAATGGCAAGAGTTGGAGTACAAATATGGCAAGTTACATCCGGGGTGTTACAGTAGCGTGACATATCGATTGAGCGAACAACTAGCAAGCAAAGATAGAAGTGATTTCGAGGGTATGGTTATCTTGCCTGCAAAGTTCTCAGAGTTGTCGAAAGCTTGATCCTCGTTAGCGTACTCGGTAGGTTCCTCATTCACGTACTCGTCTCCCAGCTCTACCCAAAGCATGAACACAAGCAATGGAACAACAATCAATCACGGTGCAATGCACAAGCAACATGATGCAATACATGGCATGATATGCAAGATATGATATGCAATGCGTATGCGTGCTCCGGAAGGGAAAGAATGATCAAGGCATCAACTTGGCAAACTAAGTATGCCTCTGGAAAGATGAGATGAGCTATGCCTACTGCACTCCAACATAGAAACAAAGTATATTGCAGTGATGTACAAGAGATGCTTGACAAAACATGAACACTGAGCTATGGCTAAAACACAGTAGAACAGGTTCAAACAAGCATGGCAAAAGTGCAAAAGATATCAGCTTCACAGACTTGGTGAAAATACTAACATGTCAAAAATAACATCAGGAAGCAATGTTTAGAGAAAGCAAATGACATACAGGAATATATCATAGAAAACAAAGGCATGGAATGATTCTACTAAATGCATAGAACAAAAGTCCCTTACTGGACATGAGCCAAAAGGGCACCGAAGATATGATGACACCCATGTAAACATAGCAAGTTTTATAAATAGATTCACACAGTGAAAAACAGGACATGGCAAAAACAGATCATGACAGCAACTTGGCATGCTTGTGTCACTCATCATAGGGCAGTAAAATACATGGAATAAATACTAGCATGGAGTAGGCATGAAAATGAAGCTAACCATGTGCCAAACACCTTCATAGCATGCTTGAAATAAATCACACAAAAATGACAAAACAACATCATGATGTAAAATTCCATGGTCATGGACTTTCTCAAATGCAAAACCTAATGCCACCACTGGATTGATTGGATTTTTCTACCCCGAAAGCATATATAATATGTGGGGGTTGCTATAGAAAAATCACCACAAAAGCTTTAAGTGATATACTGCCCTAAATGGAAATGTACAGAAAAGGCAAGTCTCCTCAACAGGAAATGTCCAGTTATGGACTTGCCTGAACTGGAATAAGGTATCTTTCCCAAAATGGAAAGTGCTGGAATAAAGAAAAATAAAAGAAATAAGAGGAGGGGGTGAGGATGACATGTGGGGTCTTCCTGTAAGTGGCTCGAATAGCCCAAAAAGTGGGGGTTTTAATCTGCGCCCGCGGGGGATTGAACCAGAGTTGTGTGCGTGCGTGAGAAACCAGTGGGCTAGGAGGCCGACTTGTGAATAGGTATGCGCCTGGCTTCTTTTGACCCAACCGAAGAAGGCCGAGCTTTTGCTCACAGCTATACGAGGAACTCGTCGGTGACGTAGCGAGCAAGTACGACGAGGTCAGCAGAAGATGTGGTTCGGCGGGCGTGCGGGATTGCTATGAGAGCGCGAGAGCGAGTGGCAGCTGCTCGCGGTGTCGCGCATGCGCGTGTGCTCGGAAACGAGCAGAACAAAGGTGTCCGGCGCAACGAGTGGCAACGGAGCTCGTCGGAGCTGCGAGAGGCTTGAGAGGTGCGCACGAGACGCAGGCGTGTGGCGAGAGATAGCTACGGGATTGCGACAAAGGAGATACAGAGCGGGGACACACAGGAATGCTACGGCAGACATACGCACAACATAAAATTCAGGCTTCGCTGGAGCACGGAGAGCACGTCAAAGACATGGATCGGCCGAGTCCTACGGGTGCCTACACTCCATGGAATGGATGGGAGGGGGAGGTGCGTTACCCTGCTCACCCTAGGACACGACGTGGTCGACGGAGACGAGTCGGAGGCGACGAGAGGGGCCGTTGTGCGTATCTCTCGCCGTTGTGCGTATGTCTTCCGTCCATGAAGCCGAGGAGGAAGATGTCGTCGTGGTAGTTGATCCAGGGGCCGTTGAGGTGCGGGCGTGGTGGTAGGGGACGAAGAGGGACTTGGCGCTCCTATCCATGGTGGACGAGGGGGTCGGAGGCGCAGCGATGAGCTACTCCGAGCTCGAGCTCAAGCTCAGCTAAAGCATGGTGGGCAGGGCGACGGCAAGGCGTGGGCTAGCCTTACCTAGCAGCGGAGAGGGAAGGAGATGGCCTGGATGAACAAAGGAGAGACCGAGTAGGGTTTGGACATGCTTTATAGGGACTAGGGGCGTCGGATGGACGTCAAATCAATCGTGGTGTCGATGTGGACATGCTGGATGCGCGGCGTACAGTAGGTTGATGACGCCTCTGTACACATGGGCTGGATGGACTGCTGGTGCACAGCAGGGCCGCTGGTTGATGGGCTGCTACACTGGGCTGCTGCTCTCTCTCTCTCTCTCTCCCTCTGGCTCTTTTCTATTTCTTCAAATAGAAATAAAAGGGAGAAAAGCACAGAAGGATTGGAGGGGTTTGTGAGAGATATGAAAATATCCTCAGGATCTTGGATTTAAGAAAAATTTAAATAAGTTGAGTTGGACATTTTTAGAGGTTGAAAAAAACAAGTTTGAATAAAATTCAAACTTGAGGCAATTTTTAACCTAACCAAATCAATTCCAAAAGAGGTGAAATTTGTCAGGGGGCTTTATGGCATGGTGAAGGAATATTGGGACAAAGTTTAACATTAACGGAGGAGGGTAAAATGCCTCTTGCAGAAACATGGAAGGGAGAAAGAAGTGGGAGGTGATGATGCAAGATTTGCAGGGAAAAAATGAACATTAATGGAGTAGTGCAATATGAGACTTGCAAAAGAATGTAAGAAAGGGGTAGGAAGGAGAAGTGATGGTGCATGGATCACCCATGGAGGATGCAACAATATAACATGCATGAACATCATGGAAATGCAAGTTGACATAAGCACAACACAACATTGATATGCACATGATGCAAACATATGATGGCAAAAAGGAATATGACAAGAATAGCAAGGCAATGCAAGGAGATGAATATGCACTATATGATGATGACATGCCAACAAACAATAATGCTAGAAAGAAAACAACAAAATCACCCAAAATGAAGGAGCCCAAAATGGAATAGATCATGTTCAAAGTTAGATATATCACCAAACTGGGAAGTTTTACAACTGGGGTGTTACACGAGGCGTACTGGAGGGGGATTCCGATCTTTGGAACTAGGGAGACCACTACAAAAATAATACACTTCCGTGATGATACGTGTTTATCACGGTAGGTCACGTTTCCTGTCATGCATGTACATCCATGAAAAAGTTATGACATAATGAAGATAGTCATACCTGTGCTGTCGTAGAAGTGTTCCATGACATTACCAAAATTATCATCACGGAAGTGTCCACTTCCATGACGATAAATCGCGCGTCATAGAAGTGCTCTCGTCAAGGGTGACCGACACGTGGCATCCACCGTAACGGGACGCCGTTAAGCTATCGGGTCCGGTTTTGGATCCGATAACCCGCTAACAGCCACAACTAATGCCGATTTTCAACGTGTAAAATTCTCATTGGCCGATGGAACCACGCGTCAGCTCCGCGTTGGCACAGGTGTCACTCATCCAACAGTCGAGATGGGCTTATGATATGTTGACACGTGGACGGGCCCAAAAGTGGCCTATAAAGTTTAAATGGGCCGGCCCAACTAAAGGCCCACAAGATTTGGCGGACCACAATGGGCCAGCCCAGCTAAAGGCCCATAAGATTTTGCAGACCATAATGGGCCGGCCCAGCTAAAGGCCCACAAGATTTAGCGGACCTCAATGGGCCAGCCCAGTTAAAGGCCCACAAGATTTTGTAGACCATAATGGGCCAGCCCAGCTAAAGGCCCAACATTCTCAGTTAAGGCCCATACGGCTAGTGTCAAATCGGCCCGTCAATGGCATGTCCTAAACTTGTCATCATCGCGAGCCATGGTCACTTCTGGCCCGTTAACAGTCCGCTAAGTATATTGGGCCCAGTGTATTTCCGGCCTGTTAAAGGTCCTACTTCATTTGGGTCCATTTACAGGCCATTGAAACTTTAGGCCCATAAACGACCGTGAAGGATTTGGGTCATATTCAGCCATGTCTAACATTCGGCCTGTTAGAGACCCACTATAGATTTGGGCCACTTTTTGCCTATTGTGATTTTTGTGCTGTTAACATCGGACGAAATCCATGGGCTATATGTGGCCCAACGTAACATCAGGCCCATTAACGGCCCATATAAAAATGACGATAATCTAGCCCGACCGAACTTCCGACCTGTTAAAGGCCCATGTATTAGGTCGGCGCATTTACGGCCCGTCCGAATTTCGGCCTGTGAAAGATCTGCATCATAAATGAGCTACCATTTCGGCCTGCTAAGACTAGTGGGTTATTTGGCACAATCAGGGCCCAATCTCACTTTCAGTCTATTAAAGGCCCATGTTTTTATGGGCTCAAGATATTTACACATGTAAACGGCCTATTGTTACTGAGGGCCCAAATTATGTTTAGGCCTGTTAAAGGCCCACTATGGGCATAGGCCTACCAGAAAAATATGAAAGCTTATGCTGATTTAGGCCGAGATATTTTAGTGGGCTACATGCAAATTTCAGCCCATAATCGTTTTTAGCCCAGTTGGAATGGGCCTGATGAATGTTGGCATGTTGGGCTCCTACGAAGCTTTCGGCAAAATACTTTACTAAGATAAACCTACACTATAGAAAAATAGTGTCGTAATTACTGCAACCTTTGGCATCATCATAAATGTTGTATCACAACAAAATAAATTCCAACCATATAACAAAAGGCATGTTGCATAAAGTTTACAGTCTTTGCAGATAAAAGCACCATCAGATGTATAGAAGCACAGATCATTTGACCTGAGTGCTAATGTTTCAGGCTGTAGAATCTGATGGAGCAGTACGATCTTCACCTTTTTTCCGCCATTGCTCTTGAACAACGAAGAGAATGTCTGATAGTCTGGTTTCAAAACCATTCATATCTTGACGACATTTGTCAACCACTATTCTTATTTCCATAACGACGTCCATTAGGGATTGCACTTGTGTCTGGCACACAGATATATCACTCTGTCTAGCAGGAAGATTTTGTTCAGTAGGCGATTTGGACGAGGTTACCTTGACAACCAACCCAAAATTATGCAGGAAGGTGCTTTTTGCACTGTTAGTGGAGATATACTGACACACTGCAGCAAGAGGTTACATTGTGCCTGTGGTAGCCTCGTCACCTTCATGTGGTTGTGGATGTTCAATCATTTGTTCCATAGCTTCCTGAAAGTTTGAGCTTGTAGATTAGTGTACCAGATAAATTACTAATGAGACAAAAACAAACAAAGTAGGTTACATGTTTATACATAACTTATTTTGGTGAACTACTGTAATACATTAGCATGTATTGTAGTGCCAACTACATAATAAAATCACTTTTGGAACATATGTCCATGTAGCATGCCTACTGTATTGTCTATTTCCTCACATTCGTTGACATCTAAGGATAAAGAGACATGGTTTAAAGTCGGATGAACATAGTATGAAATCATTCATATCATGGGCAAACAGATATAAAACAAACATGCTATTTTATCATTGTGTGCGCACGTGAACATAACAACTAGATTACAGATCAAGACCAAAAGAATACCCTTCATCTCTTTTAAATCATGTAAGGTGAAATGATACGTTAAGACAACTGTGTATAAAAGTGAGCAGAGTAACTGAGATTTGCTGCAAACCAAGTAGTTAAATGAACACATCACAGTACCAGTCAGTTCAAAGGCAGGAGGAGTAAGGACTTACAACAACGGCTTGAACTGGTGTGCTCATGCCCTTCATCTTGCTGGTGTGGCAATCCTTGAAGATTTGCACTGCATTCGGTTCTGGTTCTTTTTGGTCCGCACAGGCTTTCCTCTGTATTTGGAACAAGTCAATATAGATACGATAATATGGCACAGAAAAAAGAAGGAAGTAGCGGCTATTTACAAGAGCCTCGCAGTGTGCAATATAGCTAGGAGATCCTGTTGTCTGTTGGAATTTCACTTTAGAATGGTTGGTCTTGTTCTTCAAACAGTTAGCCTAGAATAAGATACACTTGTAAGGCACATACATAAATACAAGTTCAATATGTGGTCTGATCAAATACATATAGCCTACCTGATACTTTGGATCAGACCAGTGTTTAACAAGGGCTGTCCAGTCTTCATCTGTAATATATTCCACTGGAGATATTTGGGCAATTTCATTGTTAGCCTTGCCTTCAAAGTGAGATTTTCTAAGGTGGCACCGATACTGTCACAAAGCAGACTGAAAAACATGAGTGCATGCTTGTTTAGTTGCATCATCTTTCGGATCCAACTTGAACCTCATCTTTTGAAAAAAGAATGTGAGTCTTATTGGGAGGAAGCTAGAAAGTATGGGACAGAGCAAGACAATATTACTAATTGTGATGAATAACATTACTTACGGATAAATGGTCAAGGAAGGTGTTAAACTGAGTATTGTCTTTCTCATTCCTGTACTGGATCCATGTTGGGAGGATACGTGCATGACACCTAACGGCAACGGCTGCCGCTGATACTAACTTGGATGACTCTGTAGCATCACGTTTCCTTTTTAAACCTACCTCAAAATGGATCTCCATTATTCCTCCTTTAGTTTTTGTTAATCTCTCAAGCATTATCCCTGATGTCTGTTTCCGCTTGCGCCGTGGTGCTAGTTTAACAACGAATATGGAAAGTGTTAGTGTACATCAAACTGTGAGAGTACATATAAAGGAGCACGCAACTACAACTTGACTCGGTCAGGTACCGTCTTGGTGTTGATGCTCATGAGGTTCATCTAATCTTGCCAAGTCCTATTGTGTCAGCAGTTCTTCGGAAGTAGTGTTAGGTGTGAAGGCAGCTTGGGAACTTGCCAATTCCGGAGCAAACGAACGAGTAACTCGTTGAGATTCTCGTCTAGTTGAAGTGGATGATGCAGCTAGTGGAGCAGGTGATACTGTATATGTAGATTTAGCCGGTGGACTTGGACCTTCTACTCCACTATAAGTACTAGCAGCATTTGGACGGCAGATCCTTTTCCGTTTCACCCGATGAGTAACACCACTCCCTACTATATTATTTTCCTTGCTCTTTTTTGACTTTGCCATGTCAAGCTGTACCCACAACACAAAAGAATAAAATCACTCTTCAGAACTCATTTATGCATGATAAAGACAAGCAATACTTTGATGTAAGACAACCGTATGAGGATGGAATATGTAAGAAAAACAGGACAACATGACATATTCACAGCTACGATGTGTAAACTAAGCAGAAGGATTTTCAAGAAAATAGAAGTAATGCAAGCTAGACACCATATGAAAGATGCAACCAATATTACTCTGCCAAGTTAAAAGTGTCTTGTCATAAGTGGCAATTCAAAAAATTAGAAGCAGTACAACGTAGAAATCAATGCAAGATGCAACCACTATCAAACTGCCATGTTAAAAGCGTCCAATCATGAGTGACTGATGCGGGATACACAATATCAGTACTTTGATGTAAGAACATGGTATGATAGATAGATGCAGTGTATTCTAGACACAGAACGCCATGTCATATGCACATGTATAACGTATAAACTCAGCAGGTGCAATTTAATCAAAATAGAAGAAATACAGGCTAGACAACATATGCAACATGAAACCAATTATCACACTGCCAACTTAGAGCAAGCACCTGCGATGGTGGAGTACGGAAGATGAACTCATCACGTAGACTTGGGACTTCAACTTTATTAGCAGTAGCAGTGGCAAATCTAGAGAGTCTCTGTTTGCGTTGGTGCGGAGGACCACCAACATCCCCTAACATACTCTTTTCCTTCCTATTTTCTGATATTTCCTTATGAAGTCAAAACCACAAGAAGATGAATAAAATTAGCTCTGCATAATTGGTTGATGCATGATACAGACGAACACTACTTTGATGTAAGGCAAGCGTATGATAGGAGGATGGAATATATACAAAAAAGACATCGTTTCATATTCACACGTATGATAGGAGGATGGAATATGTATGAAAAAATAGTAAGCGGGAGGCATTTCAATAAAATTAGAAGAAATGAAAGCTAGGCACCATATGAACATGCAACCAATATCACTCTATCAGGTAAAAAATGTCTCGTCATAAGTGCCATTTCAAGAAATTAGAAGCAGTACAAGCTAGAAGACAATGCAAGATGCAACCTACATCACAGTCCCAAGTTAAATGTGTCTTATGGGTAAGTGATCGTTGCAGGTATAAGTTGTAAGCTACGCAGATGCAATTCAACATAATCAGAAGCAATACAAACTAGACATCATACGGAAAAACACAACCACATATAATAGTTCCAACTTAGAGAAAGCACCTGTGATGGTGGAGTAGGGGAGATGTCCTCATCATGTACACGTATGTTCTAGAAACAGGAACACGTGTCATATTCATAGGCATTATGTGTAAAGTAAGCAGATGCAATTCAACAAAGTTAGAAGGAATACAAGCTAGACATCATATGCAACATGCAACCACATATAGTAGTGCCTAGTTAGAGCAAGCACCTGTGATGATGGAGTAGGGGAGATGTGCTCATCATCTACATAGCTACGTTGACTGTCCAACCTTGTGTTGTCTTGCGAATCTTGTTGGGAGGATGTTGGAGTAGAATCTGTAGAGACCCCCTGTTTGAGTTGCTCCGAAGGACCACCATCATCCACTGCGGACTAATTTCCTTCAACTGTAATGATTTTGCATTGTGAAGTCAAACCGATAAGAAAAAGGAATAAAATTCACTAACTCATTCATGCATGATACTGACGAACACTACTCGGATAAAAGGCAAACACATGATGCGAGGATGGAATATGTATGAAAAATAGGATGGCGTGACATATTCACACCTATGATGTGGTAACTAAGTAGAGGGCATTTCAACAAATTAGAAGGACTGCAAGCTGGACACCATATGAAAGATGCAACCAATATCACTCTGCCAAGTTCAAATTGTATGGTGTTTCAACAAATTAGAAGCAGTACATGCTAGAAATCATATGCAAGACACAACCAATATCACAGTGGCGACTTAAAGGTGCCTTATCATAAGTGAATGATGCGGGATATGCAAGAACAGTAGTCTGATGTAAGAACATCGTGTGATCAGATATAGTATGTTCTAGAAACAGGAACATATGTCATATTCACAGCCATTATGTGTAAAGTAAGCAGATGCAATTCAACAAAGTTAGAAGCAATACAAGCTAGACATCATACGCAACATGCAACCACATATAATAGTGCCTAGTTAGTGCAAGCACCTGTGATGGTGGAGTAGGGGAGATGTGCTCATCATCTACACAGCTACGTTGACTGTCTAGCCTTGCGTTGTCTTGCGAACCTTGTTGGGAGGATGGCGGAGTAGAATCTGTAGAGAACCTCTGTTTCAGTTGCTCGGAAGGACCACCATCATCCAATGCCTTGCCAATTTCCTTCAGCTTTATTGATTTTGCATTGTGAGGTCAAACCGACAAGAAAAAGGAATATAATTCGCTCTTCAGAACTCATTCATGCATGATACTGATGAACACTACTCTGATGAAAGGCAAATTCATGATACGAGAATATAATATGTACGAAAAAATGGACGGCTTGATATATTCACACCTATGATGTGGTTACTAAGCAGAAGGCACTTCAACAAATTAGAAGCATTGCAAACTAGACACCATATGAAAGGTGCAATCAATATCACTCTGCCAAGTTAAAATTGTCTCGTCATAGGTGGCGTTCCTCAAACTAGAAGAAATACATGCTAGAAATCATATTCAAGACGCAAACCAATATCACACTGCCAACTTAAAGGTGTCCCATCATAAGTGACTGATGCAGGATACACAAGAAGAGTAGTTTCATGTAAGAACATGGTGTGATAGACAGATATAGTATTTACCAAAACTAGGAAAGCGTGTCATATTCACATGTATCATGTGTAAGCAAAGAAGATGCAGTTTACACTAATTAGGAGCAATACAAGCTAGACACCGTATGCCACATGCAACCAGATATCACACTGCCAAGTTAGAGCAAGCACCTTGGATGGTGGAGTAGGGGAGCGGAGACTTGGACCTTGTAATGCACTATTAGTACTAGGAGAATCTGTACAGATGCTCCATTTATGTTGCTGCAGAGGACCACCATCATCGTCTTCCTTACTCTTTTCCTTCCTCTTTCTTGATTTTGCCTTGTCAAGTCAAACCCACAAGAAAAAGGAATAAAATTTGCTCTTCAGAACTCATTGATGCATGATACTAACGAACACTACTTTCATGTAAGGCAGCCGCATGATAGGAGGATGGAATATGTATGAAAAATAGGATGGCGTGACATATTGACATGTATGATGTATAAAGTGTAAACTAAGCGCAAGGTGCTTGAACTTATTAGAATCAATGCAATCTAGAAACCATATGAAAGATGAAACCAATATCACTCTGCCAAATTAAAAGGGTGCCCTCACAAATGTATTTGACAAAATTAGAAGCAATACATGGCAACAGGCTAGAAATAATATGCAATATGCAATGAATAAAGGTGACTCATCGTAAGTGATTGATGCAGGATACAGAAGAGAGGTAGTTTCATGTAAGAATAAGGTTGACACATAGATGTAGTGTGTAACAAAAATAGGAAGGCATGTCATATTCACAGTTATAATGTGTAAACTAAGCAGATGCAATTTACCCTAATTAGAAGCATTACAAGCTAGACACAGTATGCAACATGCAACCACATATGACACTGCGAAGTTAGAGCAAGCACCTGTGATGGTGGTGTGGGGGAATTGCGGTCATTGTCGGTGTCAAAACCGGCGGATCTCGGGTAGGGGGTCCCGAACTGTGCGTCTAAGGTCGATAGTAACAGGAGACAGGGGACATGATGTTTACCCAGGTTTGGGCCCTCTCTGTGGAGGTAATACCCTACGTCCTGCTTGATTGATATTGATGAATACGAGCATTACAAGAGTTGATCTACCTCATGATCGTAATGGCTAAACCCTAGAGGTCTTGCTTGTATGGATATGGTAATGAATATCCCTCCCTCCGCACTAAGCCCTCCGGTTTATATAAACACCAGGAGGATCTTGGGTTACATAAGGTCGGTTACAAAGAAAGGAATCTACATATTTGATCGCCAAGCTTGCCCTCCACGCCAAGGAGAGTCCCATCCAGACACGGGTGTAGTCTTCGATCTTCGTATCTTCATAGCCCATTAGTCCGGCCCATGGCCAATAGGCCGGATGCCCGAGTACCCCTTAGTCCAGGACTCCCTCAGTAGCCCTGAACCTGGCTTAAGTGACAAGGTATCCGACGCGTAGATCTGTCTTCGACATTGCAAGGCGCGTTCCTCCTTCCGAACTCCAAGATAGTCTTCGGATGAAACAATCGTGTCCAGATCTACAACACACAGCCATAGAGAGTATAATATTTCATGAATCCAATCTGGTGACCACTTTAGTAACATGACGTCACGTCAGTCTGGCCATAATTTCTAACTGTTTCTTGTCTGCCACTCCACATTTCATGACGCGGTTGCCATTGGCATGTCTTGTCAAAGCAGAGATCATGTCCCTTTATTGCGGGATTTTCATCAATTCGAGCGCGGGTAACCCAACCGTGCCTGTTTACACAGCCCTTGGGAATAGGCGAGGTTTAAGGTGAGTGGGGAAGCATTCGATATTCACTGCCTTTATAAGGGGATAAGGATTCCCTGTTCTTCTCCCATGCCTTCTCCTTCCTCTGCCCATCCATACTTGATCTCCAGCGCCCAAGCTCTAGCTTTCCCCGCCCGAGAAAGCACTCCAATCATGTCCGGATCTGGAGCTGGAGGAAAGTGGATGGCCTCCTCCGTCAACAAGGAGGACATCAAGGAGCTCCGGGAGGCCGGATACCTGGCCAAGGGGATCGTTTACCGACTCCCGGCCAAGGGACAAATCATCCCTACCCCAGAGTCCATGAGAGGGTGGTGTTTCTCACACATTTCGTCCGCTGGCTGGGATTCCCTCTCCACCTGTTTGTCCGTGGATTGATGTTTTACTATGGGCTGGACTTCCACGATCTAGCCCCCAACTCTATCCTCAACATCTCGGCATTTATTGTTGTATGCGAGGCCTTTCTCCGTATCCCACCTCACTTTGTCCTTTGGCCGAAGACCTTCAATGTGAAGCCGAAGGTGGTGAGCGACCAACAAGCAGAGTGTGGAGGCGCCATGGTGGGGCAAGCTGCCCAGTGTCACCTGGCCCGAAGGCTCCTTTGTGGAGATGGTGAAGGGGTGGAAGTCGGGGTGGTTCTACATCACCGAGCCGCGCAACACCAATTGGGTGATGGCCCCCGAATTCCAATCCGGAGCTCCGATGCGGCTCACCTCCTAGCAAGAGAAGGGCCTAACCTGGGGCTCTTCGAGCGAGCCGACTGGGCTCCATACGTGCATCTAGAACATGATAACCAAGATGATCAAACTCGTCAATGTGATCTAGGTTATGCTCATTCACCGGATCCTTCCATGCCAACGCCGGACTTGCTAATTATGGGACTTTGATCCGGCCAAGCACCAGACACTACTAGAGCTCTTCGGCACGACACATGAAGACATCTGGAAAGTGCTCTTCAAGGCCGGCGAGACACCACCACCCTCGACCGAGGATCGTGGGCTCATCTTAAAACGCCAGGCCAATTCAGCAAGTTCTTTCATCTTTTCAAGGTATACCTTCTACCGGCATATTTTGAGGAAGGAGTTATGCCTTCGTATCAATTTTTCGGGCCTGGATTGATATAGCAGGGCGGATGAACTATCTGGCTCCACTACACGAAGACCAAGAAACCCCACTTCTGATGAAGATGCTGTTTCCGGCGCCTTATGAGGTGTCGGAGAAGAAGGCCAAGAAAATGGCCAAAGGGTCTAGGAGTGGCCTTCGCCGAAAAGGTGCTCCGGACGTGATGTCCAGAGACGAGACTCCCTCTTCGGCCTCCGAAGACGATGACGAAGAGGAGGAAAAAACGACTCCCCCCCAAGGAGGGAAGGAAGAAAAGGGGGGCCTCCCCAACTGTGGAGGCGAAGGCGCCCAAGAGGGGGAAGGGCTTCCTCGTGGATAACTCTGCGTGGGATGTCGATAGCAGTCCGGA
>NC_041390.1:264873276-264905886 GCF_002162155.2 Triticum dicoccoides | reverse complement strand
ACCAAGCCTCAGGCTGCCTCGTAAGTACCTTATGCACATCCAAATGTCTGGCCTTTCCATTTTGTAATATTAATATGTTTAAATTATGCTATTGCAGTCCGGCCCATGACAGCTCCCCGCGATCCTCAACAGGAGGTTCACTGGATTCAAAGGAGATGGCCAGCGTGTCACCACCGCCCGCTCACTCTCCCTTGGCCAAGGGTGATGATGAGGTGGTGTCCCAAAGGACCTTCTCAGACCGGGGGGAGGTTTGGGAGATCGTCAGGGTGGCGCCCCGGGATGACTCCTCGGCTATCGGACACATGGGGGAAAAGCCTCCATGGGGACTGGTGATGGGGGCCGAGTTCCATTCGGCCCTCAGCGGATACCATTTCGGAGACCTACATGGCTCCAGAGTCCAGCGAACAGCATTCGCCAAAAGGAGGAGGTGTGCGTGTGCCGCCTGTGACCTCTGTCCAACCAGAGGCACCAGATAATCTGCTAGATGCGCTGTGAGACGCCTCCATTGTGGATGAGCACCGTGTCCTTATGGGTACGGTGATCAAAAAGGTTCAGTGCGCCAAAAGCAGACTGACCGAGGCCTGCGCTAGCCTTCTAACAGGCTTTGAGGTAAGTCATGTAATTGTAGAGAGAATATCAAAGTGTAGACAGTAGCCCTTGATGCTCTGTTCGGTGTCCGGAAAGGAAATGTCGAACAGAGGATCAAAATAATTTTCGCAGGAGTCTAACATAAGATGTCTATGTGAATAAGTAGGCGTCACTGCTGGCGGCTGCCACTCATACTGCGGAGGTCTCCGGACTGAAGCAAAGCCTGGAGCGGGCTGAGAAAGAGCTCGGACTCGTGAAGAAGCAGCTGGAGGACAGCCAAGGTATGCAGTCACCTGCGTGTATATTTAGGAAGGATGAATGGTACGTGCTAACTAATGTGTCATGAACTTCATTAGGGGCCACGACCGAGGTGGAGGCCCTTAAGAAGGCTTTAGCCGAGGCCGAGGACAAAGCGACCAAGGAACACGGCACGCACGAGAAGCACGAGGCCCGGGTCAGCGAGGTCCAGCAAGAGCTCCAGGACGCCGTCAAGAGGTACGAGTCCTTGGAGCGTGATTCTAAGACGCAAGCGTCCGAACTTGCATACGCCTGCCGGAGCGCACAAGAGCCTCGAGCCGAGGCCCAGAGCACCCTTTAGGAAATCCAGCGGCCGAGAAGATCACGCGGGGTAAGGCTTTCATTATGCAAAGCAAATCTGTGAAGGAAGCGTTCCTTTTACTTACCCGAATTTGGAGCTCTCCAGGGGCGTTTACGGATTTGCCGCGCAGCGTATCAGATGCTGCCGAGTTCTACCGAGCTGAAGAAGGGAGTTCTACGGATAAGCTATTCTGGTCTCAGTATCTTGGAACAGAGCATCCGTTGTCCTTCGGTGACCAGCTGAAACAGCTGGTCGAGCTGCACAAGGCGGCCGAGCTAGCCATGAAGGAGCCGATAGTCCGACTATGGCCTGCCGTGCCGATACCCAACAGCTCCTTTGGACTTGTGAAGCAGCTTATTGATGCCTGCCCACGGCTTGAGGTTATAAAGCGGTCGGTCTGTATCGAAGGTGCACGAATGGCCTTTGCCCGCGTCAAGACGCACTGGGCGAAGATGGATGCCAAGAAGCTAATGACCGAGGGGCCTCCTGAGGGCAAGGAGCATCGCCGACCCGTGTTATATTTTGATGGTGTCCTGGAGGGATCTCGCCTTGTGGCGGAGCAATGTACGAAGGATGTTATATTCCCATGGAGACATTCATATTATCCTGTCCTGTAATATGGAACAATGATGTTATGTAATATAATGCTTGTGATTTTAAAATTTTACCTCCCGTGCGGCCGTTTATGAAATCTGAGGGTTGACCAGTCGTCGGCTTCTACCCCCACGTTGATAGTACAGGGGTGTTCGGGAAAAAATCTAAACACTCTTTACTCCATATTTTGGTCCTTAAAGGAGGTGTTTAGCGCAACGAACAAGGCAATCAGACTATACAGCCTTTATCACCCTCACTTAGCCATGGGAGATTGAAAATGAGAACTTTGGCGAAGCCCTTTGTATTCGGAAGACCAAACTTGGGGCGTTACATGCACCTAATCGGATAAGAGACCAGTTCCTCGCATAAAGCAGAAGAAATCTCTAAGGATTTGAAACCTCTCGAACAGCTGACCGGATCGCATTGCATCATGACAGTTAGTTTTCGGCTTTCTCTACTGAGGCGCTCATCCGGAAGAACCGGGACACAATCGCAGTAGTTCTCCCTTTACGACCCTAGCCGATATAGCGGAATGTAAGGTAGTAAGCATAGGAGGCGGGTAACCCAACTATTGACCAAAGACATGATTCGGAGCTGATGCATATAATGCTATAAGTTCGGGGTGCCGAACTGCACTGAAAAAGGTGTTCGGACTTTATTGCCGTACTGTGGGGCGTGAAAGCCCCTAGTGAAGTAAAATGTACCAGAGTGTACGTGTGCAATGAGTAATAAATACAAAGATAAGGAAAAAGGGAAAATTAAGTAATAAGCTGACGCTGCCATTTATTTACCATTTGTAATGTGATTAATACGTCGAGGCGTACTTGTACAAGTAATGCGATAAGCAAGTAAGGCTATTTAACATGCCATGACCAAGAGCGAGCTGCGTGCGGTATGTAAAACAGGTATAGCAATCATTAGCAGAGACCACCTGGGGATTCCCTTGTGCGCCGAAGCTCCTTGCCTCCTTGATGTGTCCGACAAACTTGTTGTCAGGAGAAACCTTGAAAAGAGAAAAACCTGAAATGAAAAGGAAAAGTAAAAGTGTGTGAATCCTAGGGTTGGTCGAGCCGCATTGTGGATTGCGGGCTAGCTATGCCTCCATCGATGCCCATGGAATTTTGAGTGCATAGTTATGTACGCGCGGTAAGAATGCGGCCATTTGATTGGGACTAAGACGGAGGCCGAATTGCTAGTTAAGCAGCTGATGAGCCGGGCTGTCTTGCTGCAGGATGGTCCGGACTCTCTTAATGGTGTCCGGGGGCTCGGCCGCCGAATTAGGGTTCTGCTGGAAAAGGCCGCGTTGTACTTCTGCTACTAAGGCCATGGTATGCTCCTCGGTATGGAGGGAGTGTTCCGTATTTCCATTGACTGTTATGACGCCACGTGGTCTGGGCATCTTGAGCTTGAGATAAGCGTAGTGAGGTACCGCATTGAATCGAGCAAATGCGGTTCATCAACTAGAGAGCTATGTTGACTATCTTAATTTAGCCTTGCTGTTTCTTGAGAATCATGTGGGGAGGATGACACTGCACTCTTTAAACGAGTATGGCGTCTCATAGTAACCCACTGGGGTGACTTCCTCATCATAAGTGATCGACGAGGGATACAAAAGAGCATTAGTTTGATGTACGCACATGGTTAATAGACATATGTTGTATGTATCAAAAACAGGAAGGCATGTCATTATCAAAGGTATAATGTGTAAAGTAAGTAGACGCAATTTAACCAAATTGGAAGCAATACAAGCTAGACACCATATGCAACATGCAACCACATTTGACAACGCGAAGTTAAAGCAAGCACCTGGGATGGTTGTGTGTGGCAATTCAGATCGGGTAGGGGGTCCCGAACTATGCGTCTAAGGTCGATGGTAACAGGAGATAGGGGGCACAATGTTTTACCCAGGTTCGGGCCCTCTCTATGGAGGTAATACCCTACGTCCTGCTTGATTTATCTTGATGAATATGAGTATTACAAGAGTTGATCTACCACGAGACCGTAATGACTAAACCCTAAAAGTCTAGTCTGGCTATGATTATGAGGATTCGGCCTATCTACGGACCTAGCTCTCCAGTTTATATAGACACGGGAGGGATCTAGGGTTACACAAGGTCGGTTACAAATAAAGGAATCTTCATAGTTGGTCGCCAAGCTTGCCTTCCACGCCAAGGAGAGTCCTATCCGGACACAGGCGGAGCCTTCGGTCTTCATATCCTTACAGCCCATCAGTCCGGCCCATATCCAATAGATCGGACACCCGAGGACCCCTGAGTCCAGGACTCCCTCTATCATCAACTACATAGCTACGTTTACTGTCTCCAACTATTGACACTGCACCCTTTAGAGCGCTAAAACACTTAGTGCTTATCTTCGAATTACACTGGAGCGACCTCTGTCTTTTCTTTCTGCATTCATCAACACTGCGTCAGAGTCTGAAATGCCCATGCATAAAAAAACAATAGTGTGAGTATGGGTGAAGTGTGTGCACAATCAGTACTATGTAAAGGTAGCAAATAGCAGGTCAGCGAGAAATAAATGACGGGAGACATATGATAGGTCTACAACATGCATGGCACACTAAATTACTACAGGATTCTATGAAAATAAAAGTCGACTGAAAACAAATAGGTCAATCCATTTTTTCTGTATCGTCCGATGTATAATGAACGGGCAGATCTCTTTCATCTACCTCCAGCCAGTAAGTGCTGACAATCTTCCTCGAAACGCCAGCGACCATCGACCCGGTCCCCTGCCTGCGCCCTCCCCTCGACCTCACCGCACGCCGTGCTTGGCACCGCCCCCGGTCATCTATTCAAGCCCCGCCGACCTCCAGATCAGGTGCAAGTAGCTCCTGCGCCCCACACCCCTATGATAGACACTGATGCACCGCTTCCCCGGCGAACAGGCGGACTAGGTGCTACGCGCGCCTAAGCGGGTGCTGCTTCTTTTAGTTGCGGTTCGACTGAACCTGAATTGAAATCCAGGCGGGCTACTAACCTCTAGCAAAGGTGAAATAGTAAAGGGAGGAAACCTTGGGAATTTAGTATCACTAAGAAGATGCAGTAAGAAGCGCTCAACTAGTTTCTTTCGTGGGATGAATACGGTGTGAGAAGAAACATAAGGTTTGCACGAATAAGGGAAGAGGAGTACCTCTTTCTGCTGGCAGTGCTGTGTCCTCCTTCTGTTTTTCCAACAATCTGTCAGGACCCCGACTCAATGCCACATAGATCTAGCATGTAACACTTCATATCACTTTGCGGCCTCACGCACGGTATTCCCACGGGTGTCGCCTTACCTTTACCCGGGACCGTTTGCGTCTTTTGGCACACGTATATGACAGTGTCGCTAGCATCCATATGATAAGGAGCCCGGGCTGACATGGCTAGTCGTAAACCCAAAGTGGCACAAACTTACAGGGACAGGAATCCATGACCCAGCATCGAACGTGTCGGTCATCAGCGAGTGAATCCAGGCTGTAGCACTGGGCTAGCAGGACTCCGGTGAACCGGGCTGTAGCGGGCTAACAGGACTCCGGTATTCATCGCGTGACATTTCCCCGAAGGGACAGACACAGGAACGAAGAAGGACACATGCCGGCCAGCCTAAGTGTTCCGGAGCAGTAGCAAGCTACCATGGCTCGGTGGAAACACTAGGAGACATTTCCCGGTAAGAGAGGCTACTAAAGATAAACAACTAGATAGTCAGATCCCACACATACCAAGCATTTCAATAACATACACACAATATGCTCGATATGTGCAATACAACATGGCATCACAAAATGACTCTACGACTCAAGTAGTTTATTCAATAGGCTCCGAGGAGCGAGACATTACAAACATGGGTCTCATGACCCAACACTCAGAGCATACAAGTCAAAGCACAAGCGGAAGCTATCATGTCTGAGTACAGACATCTATAAATGAAAAAGGCTGAGAAGCCTGACTATCTATCAGATCCTGCCGAGGGCACAAGATCGTAGCTGAGGTATCAAGCTAAACGTCGAAGTCCACCCGAAACTACTAGTGAGACCGAAGTCTCTCTGCAAAAACATAAAATAGGCAAACGTGAGTACAAATGTACCCAGCAAGACTTACATCAGAACTATCTACATATGCATCATTATCAACAAAGGGGTGGTGGGGTTTAACTGCAGCAAGCCAGCTTTGACTCGGTGGCTATCCTAAACTACGATTGCAAGCGACTCTTTTGAGGTGGCGCACACGAGTCCACATATTCACCATATCAATACACTACTATGGATCCGCTCCCGTCTCCCTACGAGAACGCCATCCATAGCACTCACGCTTATCTTGCGTATTTTAGAGTATCCACTTTCACTTGTCTATGAACTAATGCAAGGGGTCCAAGTTTCCATATCCGAGGAATCCGGCTATTCGAATAGATGATGTTAACCCTGCAGGGGTGTACTTCTTCACACACGCTTTCGCCACTTACCGCCCTGTACACGTCATGTACCTCGGCAACCTTCAAGCGGAAGCCGGGCGAGGGAGTCGGCCACGACCTGACTAACCGAACAAGTCTCTAGTCCAGGTTTATCGCCTATTCAGGTTCCATCCGCAAGGAGATCCGGCCGGGGTGTTGCTTACGGCCCCAAACGATGTGTGCAGGGTTCCCAAGCCCACCAACCGGGTGCCACTTGGTACACCGGGCCACTGTGCCTAGTCTGTCCCAAGCCCACCTGTACCGGGTGCCACTTGGTAGACTACTAACACTGCCTACAAACACCAGAAACTAGTTGCAACTCCTGGACAGAGATCAAGTTGATTAATAAGTCGAGAGGGCTTGGAGCGCCCGGAGCCCAATGTGTGGTAGTAACTGATCATGGATCACAAACACAGAACTCAGTTCTTGAGGACGGCTGCAATGAGACAACCCACCATGTACTCCTACATGGCCTCTCACCGCTACCTTTACCAAATCGTGTTCACACACTTAGCTCACACACAGTAGGACATGTTCACACGCCTCTGATTCATTCCCGATGAATCAGACCTGGCTCAACTCTAAGCAGTAGCAGGCATGACAAACAAGCATGAATGAGTAGGCACAACAGGGCTCAAACAACTCCTACTCATGCTAGTGGGTTTCATCTATTTACTGTGGCAATGACAGGTCATGCAGAGGATAAAGGGGTTCAGCTACCGCAGCAAGTAACAGATGAATCGGTGTTGTCCTAGTGCAGTAAAAGAGAGCAGGAGCGAGAGAGTAGGATTGTATCGGAATGAACAAGGGGGTTTTGCTTGCCTGGCACTTCTGAAGATAGCATTGAGTCTTCATCAGTGTCAACGATCGCATCATCGGTATCGCGTCTATCGAAAGGGAACAAATACCGGCAACACAGAAAGGAGCACAATCAATGCAATGCACAATATGATGCATGATCATGACATGGCAAATGAATGTGTTTTGGGCTAATGCAACTAGCAACAGATTAAATGAAGTTGGTTTGAATACAAGATTCAAATTCAAACTCCATATGTGATTATTCAAATGACATTTAATTGATTTGTGCTAAACAGCAGCTATAAGTTGTTCTAACATGCATGAAAATGGTACAGATGGATTCCTTGAATTTTTCTGATAATTTTTCATATATAATTTATTTAATTTGGAGCTACGGTTGAATTTCTATGAATTTTAGAAGTTTTAGGCATTTTCTGGAATTAATAAATCATTTAAGAATTATTTAAATTCCAGAAACATTTACTGCGTCAGCAGTGCGTCACCGTGACGTCAGCAAGTCAACAGGGGTCGGCCAGGGTCAAACCTGACGTGTGGGGTCCACACGTCAGTGTCTCAGTCAACTAACCAGGTTAGTTAGCCCTAACTAACTTAGTTAGCCGGGCGGGGCCCGCATGTCAGTGGCCTATCTAATTAGCTAGGTTAATTAACGCTAACTAATCTAACCCTAATCAACCAGGCGCCTGGGCCCACACGTCAGGGGGTCAAACCCCGGGTCAAACCCGCCGGAGTTGACCCGCGGCTTGTCGCCGGCGACGCCAGCAACGGCGGAGGGCGTCGGAAACGCTCCTTCGGCGACCAAATCGGCGACTGAGGGGCTCTACGCGTAGCTGGGAGTCGCCCGCATCCATCTGTGCAAACGGCAGGGGCTGGGGTGGCTCGAGCTCACCGGAACGGGGCCCACGGCGGCGACCGGAGTTTGGGCCAGCACGGGCACGGGGCTACGCTTGGCGAGCGAGCGAGCTGAGAGGCTGGGCGGGCTCCTGGGAGATCCACGAGCTCGAGGTCGTGCTCGGACGCGAGTTCGGTGACCTGCAACGACGGCGGCGACATCGCCGGCGGAGCCGAGCTCGCGGCTCCGGTGGAATCGAGGCTACAGGGCGCAATCGAAGGGGGAAAGAGGGAGGGGAGGCGTGGGAGCTCACAGCGGCGCCGTAGGGGTGGTTAGCCGGCTCGGGGACGCGACGATGGTGGTGAATTGACGATGAAGATCCTCGGCGGCCGGCGATGGAAACGGCGATGCCGGCGACGTTGTGGCGCGTCCGTAGTTCCATGGCTTGGTGGGGAGGTCGAAGATGTCGTGACGGAGCTCTCAAGCACGCTGGATGGGCGAGGGAGGGCTGGTGGCCATGGTTACGGCGACGAAGACGGCGAGCTCCGCTCGGTGGTGTGCGCGGGAGGGAAGCAGAGGAGGGAACGGGGTCCAGGGGAAGAGAGGGAGGGCTGGACGGCTCCGGGCGGCTGCGTGGCGTCTCCACGCATGGATAGGCTCGAAGGGGGAGGCCTCCAGCGCGAAGCAGGAGGTGGCCAGAGCTCTTCGGGCGCGCGCCACGCCTCGCCTCTGCCTACTGGCAGAGGAAGAAGAGGACAAGGGGGGAGGAGGTGGGCTGGGCCGGCCAGGTGGGGGAGCTGGGCCGGCTGGTGGGCTGCACGGGTGAGGCCAGGTAGGCTTTACTCTTTTTATTTTTATTTTGTTCTGTTCTTTTTTAATTCTGTTTTCTATTTTGCAGGTTTGTTTTGAATTTGGTTTTGAAACCAATTCAATTTATTTTGCTTCTGACAACATTTTTAGGAGCTAAAAAGAATTAAAACAATGCTCCACAAAAATATTTCAGAATTATTGGACCTATATTTATTTAACAGTAGATATAAGTCCAATTCAAATAGCTATGATTTAAATTCAAAGTCCCAAAAATAAATCCTTAAAAAATGTTCAATATTTTGGTTGGGACCAGAACCCTTACCAAAATTTATCAACATTTTAAGAAGAGCACTTTTGGAGCAATGAATGAGATTTCTAGGGTTTTTGCCCCTCTTTTATTTAGGGTTTTGAGGCTTCCAATATTCCTCAATTCAAGTTTCAAAAATATAGACATGATGCACACATGAAGCTGACCTAGAGCAATGCCTGAAGCTAGGGATGTGACAACTCACCCCCACTAAACAAGAATCTCGTCTCGAGATTCAAGCATAGGGTAGGATGAAGGGGAAACGCAAACTAGTACAATCTTCACGATCCAGTTGCACTTCAAATGGACGTTGATTCGATCACCATCTTTGTCTCGACGTCTTGTCCTGTCAACATGACATGGAGGGAAGAAGGAGACTCTAGAGGGGTCGATCTTCTCGAAGATCGAACAACTCACGGAATGAGACATAGGACCATCTCTCGGGTTGAGACACGAGATACACATCAAGAGGGGTGGAAAGAAACGGATGACGAAGGTTCACTAGGTGGACAACGATTCCACACCTAAGAAGGTGGTGAACGGTTGTCAACGTAGTGAGGAGTTGAGTTGCCATGATACCACAACGATACACCTTAGGGAAGGTGACTCGTAGAGATATCCCCTTAAGTGGCAAAAAGAATTACTTTTGATTCAGAGATCATTGAAACTCTTTAAACCAGCCTAAGACAATTCTCGAGCGATCGTTTGGAGGGGGTCGGTAGAATGGCATACTCGAACTTGGATGATGTGGACTACCTTGTTGAAGACAACGTAATAGATGATTTTTGCTTCTCACCGGAAATGGAAGAAACCCATGGTAGAATGGCACATTGGCGGTGCAAGCTGGAACAAAATGCAAATGCTGGGAATGATTCTAGTAACTGGGGAAGAACCCAACAATAGAGAGTGAATTCACTGTTTGAATAGGTCATAGCATTGCCGAGGAAACTGAGAGCAAACCCAGTTAGAGTCGATGGTAACACGTAGCGCTTGTGCGTGCTCTCAAGAACTTGAGCATTTCCACATTCATCAAGGTTTTACCAATATCCGTGTCAAGGATCCTGGCAACACAACTTGCTACCATGATGAATGATGATGGAGGATGCAGATGCAAAGGAAGATAACACTTTCTCAGATTTCACCTTAGCGAGGCCAAGGAGATAAAATCTGGATGATCGACCGAGAGACATTTAGCACTCCGCTTCTAATGTTCTCCTTGATGTGCTAGCGTAACCATTCATAGATATGGTTTGATATCTAAAACATCAAGTAAAAGGTCGGACTTCGGGATCCCAAAATCCATAGGGGCAACTAGGGAGTAAATCCTACGAAATCCCTATGGGAAGGTGGCCAACTTCCTCAATCAAGATATTATAATAACAGGTCTTCCGGCTGGATGTGTTGGCCACGACATCCACTTTACCGGTTTTCGAGGGACCGATATTATAGTTCTTGGGAAATGTTCCAAACCATCATATCTGCCTGAGATTCAGATCTGGTTGGTGTCAGGATATTCCAGACTCATCGAGTCTAGGAAGAAAAATGAAAGTTTGCAACACAAATCGACGAGATGACGTTGCGGGATTCTCGGGAGATGAACTACGATAGCAAGCTCCAAAACATGAGCTGGTTCTGCTACAAACATGTGAACATGTTGTCCAAGACAAGCATGACCACATGGTAGTCTTACAATAAAATGCTACCGGGTTCAGGTTGGGAACCATCAACGAGGATATCAAAATCCTTGCATAAGGTATACTCTTAAGAAGGAACTTCTTCTTCTTGAACAAATCAATCAGTGGCTTGGTGTGCTAGGGATACATATAGGTTGAAGGTTGCAAGTCTTCAAACCACAGAATTCTTTGCACATGTGCATGACTGACTTGCGATGATTCCAGAGGAAGCAACATTGACTTTCTCGAGTCCACGGCGGCAACTTGCATCATATGCACATGAATTAGGGAAAGTCACTACTTTCATTCAAACATATGCTTCATGAACGAAACACGAAGAAATGCTTACACAAGTTTCCAACACTAGGTTGATGTTCAACATGATTCATGGGGGGGAGACAAAATGCTACTGATGGGCTCAACAGCAACTCATCGGAATTTCCATATCACTGGACTTCCACCATCATGTGAACACGGTGATAGCATTGGTCAGACCAAAGATGTAATGGTGTATGCTCGAGGGATCAACCATGAGTAGGACAACATTACGAGCATCGTTGGTACTGATTTGATTTGACGATAGCCCACACTCAAATCAAGGGATTGATAAGACAATAGGTCCAGCAACTGATCACAGGGACCAATCGATGAAGATATCATCTTTCTTCAACACACACTACACAAGAATATCCCTTTGGAACGAACTAAGTCAGACAAGTTTTTATCTTCCAACTCTCCAAGTTGTTGTCCAGCTTAACCAACTAGCTCAGGGATATCTAACACCGATTCTTGGAAAGAAGGTGGTTCACAAGAAACCAACTTGATCACGGGCTCAACATAACGGTCAGGTGACGACCTGGTGGTACTTCCGAGAAGATCTTCGGAAAATCACGAACCACCGATATGTTACTAAGCTCGAGAACAATCTTGCTTTTCAGGGCAAGATGATATGATCAAATGGGCGAGGACTTGACAAATCCTAACTCATCAATCAAAGAGTGCACCAGGAAATAAGGACTAGGTAGCACGATCAACCTTAGAATGGTGATTCAATAACCAACATACTAAGAATAAAATTATTATCCTTTAACTACCAAGCAACGAGGTTGCTAGGAGTATTGATTTCACACATCACAATTCATTTGTCGGTATTCCGGTTGCATCAACACGGAACCGAGGAATGAAAAAGGATGGCGAGAAGTATCACTATGTCAAGAATTCACAAAAGGTGGTGCAATTCTCATGAAATTCCTGTCATAAAGAAGGTAATACTTCAGGGTAGAGCAGACCAGAAGCTGGATTGTAACTTGATCTGCGGAACACAACTACTTTGACCCAATCCTAAATATGGATGAGGTACTGGAGTTTGTTTCTCCTAGTCATTCAGGACGGAATGGCTTGACGGGCCACAAGAGTAATAGGCATCGACAAACGAACGCGCGCATACTCTTGACTATCAATTGATAGACGAAGGTCAGTAGACAACTAAAGAGGGACAACTCAAAGGAACATATAACTTTCTGAGTTGTGGATGCATAAATTAGTATGTCGAACCAAGTTTAACATAATTCTTCCGGATAACCCATGCAGAAAGGTAGAACTGGCAGAGTCACGATTTATGAATGGAGAACTCCTCAAGAATAATCCTGTTGTGATATTTCAGTTCAACGAGGAACTTCTGCCATAAGTAGTTCATGGTATTTGGAAGAAGAAGATACCACGGACTTCAAGGACTATCGCAAAGGTTACTAATATCCTGAAGGCACTAGCAATTACTATCAACACGAAGTAGGTGGAGTGAATCTCGGGTTCAAGAACCCAGGAACAGAATGCCTACTAACTAATAACATCACGGGATGCTTTCGAGAATGATGGCCAGAATCTTCACACTGGGAACACAAAACATTGCTAGGTTACTAGGTGACTCCCTAAAACACCTAGGGTCATATTAATAGCTCCAACATATATGTCAAGGTAACGGAGTACCTCAATTCACTGATTAGTGTGGTTAATCTGGCCCATGGGAACATTGAAACGGGAAGAAAAGGATTTGCAAATGCATCCGGCTATTTAGAAACCTGGGATGACTCAGACAGCATAACGGCTGTAAATGCTCAGAAAAGATTTGAGACATTCACAAAATGGTGGCATAACCACTCAGAAGCATAGTATCAAGGTTTCGAGATCAAGAGTTAACGTACGGAAGTAGTAGAAACTGAACTCAAGCTTAAATCCAACAATCTTATAAGTCTACGGATTAGTAACACGTGATCCTGATAGAAAGAAGAGATAGCCTAGTTCTTAATCCCCGTAGGAAAGATAAGATGACTCAGATCAGAAGGGCATAAGGTATAAGGAGTAAAAAGAGCCTTACGTTCCATCCCACAATCAATTCCCTTACATAACTAAAGAATTTCTAGACTCAACTTCGACCAGTTTGGCTTGGTAATCCTACAGGCAGTCAAGCTCTGATACCAACACTGTCAGGACCCTGACTCAATGCCACATAGATCTAGCATGTAACACTTCATATCACTTTGCGGCCTCACGCACGGTATTCCCACGGGTGTCGCCTTACCTTTACCCGGGACCGTTTGCGTCTTTTGGCACACGTATATGACAGTGTCGCTAGCATCCATATGATAAGGAGCCCGGGCTGACATGGCTAGTCGTAAACCCAAAGTGGCACAAACTTACAGGGACAGGCATCCATGACCCAGCATCGAACGTGTCGGTCATCAGCGAGTGAATCCAGGCTGTAGCACTGGGCTAGCAGGACTCCGGTGAACCGGGCTGTAGCGGGCTAACAGGACTCCGGTATTCATCCGTGACATTTCCCCGAAGGGACAGACACAGGAACGAAGAAGGACACATGCCGGCCAGCCTAAGTGTTCCGGAGCAGTAGCAAGCTACCATGGCTCGATGGAAACACTAGGAGACATTTCCCGGTAAGAGAGGCTACTAAAGATAAACAACTAGATAGTCAGATCCCACACATACCAAGCATTTCAATAACATACACACAATATGCTCCATATGTGCAATACAACATGGCATCACAAAATGACTCTACGACTCAAGTAGTTTATTCAATAGGCTCCGAGGAGCGAGACATTACAAACATGGGTCTCATGACCCAACACTCAGAGCATACAAGTCAAAGCACAAGCGGAAGCTATCATGTCTGAGTACAGACATCTATAAATGAAAAAGGCTGAGAAGCCTGACTATCTATCAGATCCTGCCGAGGGCACAAGATCGTAGCTGAGGTATCAAGCTAAACGTCGAAGTCCACGCAAAACTACTAGTGAGACCGAAGTCTCCCTGCAAAAACATAAAATAGGCAAACGTGAGTACAAATGTACCCAGCAAGACTTACATCAGAACTATCTACATATGCATCATTATCAACAAAGGGGTGGTGGGGTTTAACTGCAGCAAGCCAGCTTTGACTCGGTGGCTATCCTAAACTACGACTGCAAGCGACTCTTTTGAGGTGGCGCACACGAGTCCACATATTCACCATATCAATACACTACTATGGATCCGCTCCCGTCTCCCTACGAGAACGCCATCCATAGCACTCACGCTTATCTTGCGTATTTTAGAGTATCCACTTTCACTTGTCTATGAACTAATGCAAGGGGTCCAAGTTTCCATATCCGAGGAATCCGGCTATTCGAATAGATGATGTTAACCCTGCAGGGGTGTACTTCTTCACACACGCTTTCGCCACTTACCGCCCTGTACACGTCATGTACCTCGGCAACCTTCAAGCGGAAGCCGGGCGAGGGAGTCGGCCACGACCTGACTAACCGAACAAGTCTCTAGTCCAGGTTTATCGCCTATTCGGGTTCCATCCGCAAGGAGATCCGGCCGGGGTGTCGCTTACGGCCCCAAACGATGTGTGCAGGGTTCCCAAGCCCACCAACCGGGTGCCACTTGGTACACCGGGCCACTCTGCCTAGTCTGTCCCAAGCCCACCTGTACCGGGTGCCACTTGGTAGACTACTAACACTGCCTACAAACACCAGAAACTAGTTGCAACTCCTGGACAGAGATCAAGTTGATTAATAAGTCGAGAGGGCTTGGAGCGCCCGGAGCCCAATGTGTGGTAGTAACTGATCATGGATCACAAACACAGAACTCAGTTCCTGAGGACGGCTGCAATGAGACAACCCACCATGTACTCCTACATGGCCTCTCACCGCTACCTTTACCAAATCGTGTTCACACACTTAGCTCACACACAGTAGGACATGTTCACACGCCTCTGATTCATTCCCGATGAATCAGACCTGACTCAACTCTAAGCAGTAGCAGGCATGACAAACAAGCATGAATGAGTAGGCACAACAGGGCTCAAACAACTCCTACTCATGCTAGTGGGTTTCATCTATTTACTGTGGCAATGACAGGTCATGCAGAGGATAAAGGGGTTCAGCTACCGCAGCAAGTAACAGATGAATCGGTGTTGTCCTAGTGTAGTAAAAGAGAGCAGGAGCGAGAGAGTAGGATTGTATCGGAATGAACAAGGAGGTTTTGCTTGCCTGGCACTTCTGAAGATAGCATTGAGTCTTCATCAGTGTCAACGATCGCATCATCGGTATCGCGTCTATCGAAAGGGAACAAATACCGGCAACACAGAAAGGAGCACAATCAATGCAATGCACAATATGATGCATGATCATGACATGGCAAATGAATGTGTTTTGGGCTAATGCAACTAGCAACAGATTAAATGAAGTTGGTTTGAATACAAGATTCAAATTCAAACTCCATATGTGATTATTCAAATGCCATTTAATTGATTTGTGCTAAACAGCAGCTATAAGTTGTTCTAACATGCATGAAAATGGTACAGATGGATTCCTTGAATTTTTCTGATAATTTTTCATATATAATTTATTTAATTTGGAGCTACGGTTGAATTTCTATGAATTTTAGAAGTTTTAGGCATTTTCTGGAATTAATAAATCATTTAAGAATTATTTAAATTCCAGAAACATTTACTGCATCAGCAGTGCGTCACCGTGACGTCAGCAAGTCAACAGGGGTCGGCCAGGGTCAAACCTGACGTGTGGGGTCCACACGTCAGTGTCTCAGTCAACTAACCAGGTTAGTTAGCCCTAACTAACTTAGTTAGCCGGGCGGGGCCCGCATGTCAGTGGCCTATCTAATTAGCTAGGTTAATTAACGCTAACTAATCTAACCCTAATCAACCAGGCGCCTGGGCCCACACGTCAGGGGGTCAAACCCGCCGGAGTTGACCCGCGGCTTGTCGCCGGCGACGCCAGCAACGGCGGAGGGCGTCGGAAACGCTCCTTCGGCGACCAAATCGGCGACTGAGGGGCTCTACGCGTAGCTGGGAGTCGCCCGCATCCATCTGTGCAAACGGCAGGGGCTGGGGTGGCTCGAGCTCACCGAAACGGGGCCCGCGGCGGCGACCGGAGTTCGGGCCAGCACGGGCACGGGGCTACGCTTGGCGAGCGAGCGAGCTGAGAGGCTGGGCGGGCTCCTGGGAGATCCACGAGCTCGAGGTCGTGCTCGGACGCGAGTTCGGTGACCTGCAACGATGGCGGCGACATCGCCGGCGGAGCCGAGCTCGCGGCTCCGGTGGAATCGAGGCTACAGGGCGCAATCGAAGGGGGAAAGAGGGAGGGGAGGCGTGGGAGCTCACAGCGGTGCCGTAGGGGTGGTTAGCCGGCTCGGGGACGCGACGATGGTGGTGAATTGACGATGAAGATCCTCGGCGGCCGGCGATGGAAACGGCGATGCCGGCGACGTTGTGGCGCGTCCGTAGTTCCATGGCTTGGTGGGGAGGTCGAAGATGTCGTGACGGAGCTCTCAAGCACGCTCGATGGGCGAGGGAGGGCTGGTGGCCATGGTTACGGCGACGAAGACGGCGAGCTCCGCTCGGTGGTGTGCGCGGGAGGGAAGCAGAGGAGGGAACGGGGTCCAGGGGAAGAGAGGGAGGGCTGGACGGCTCCGGGCGGCTGCGTGGCGTCTCCACGCATGGATAGGCTCGAAGGGGGAGGCCTCCAGCGCGAAGCAGGAGGTGGCCGGAGCTCTTTGGGCGCGCGCCACGCCTCGCCTCTGCCTACTGGCAGAGGAAGAAGAGGACAAGGGGGGAGGAGGTGGGCTGGGCCGGCCAGGTGGGGGAGCTGGGCCGGCTGGTGGGCTGCACGGGTGAGGCCAGGTAGGCTTTACTCTTTTTATTTTTTTTGTTCTGTTCTTTTTTAATTCTGTTTTCTATTTTGCAGGTTTGTTTTGAATTTGGTTTTGAAACCAATTCAATTTATTTTGCTTCTGACAACATTTTTAGGAGCTAAAAAGAATTAAAACAATGCTCCACAAAAATATTTCAGAATTATTGGACCTATATTTATTTAACAGTAGATATAAGTCCAATTCAAATAGCTATGATTTAAATTCAAAGTCCCAAAAATAAATCCTTAAAAAATGTTCAATATTTTGGTTGGGACCAGAACCCTTACCAAAATTTATCAACATTTTAAGAAGAGCACTTTTGGAGCAATGAATGAGATTTCTAGGGTTTTTGCCCCTCTTTTATTTAGGGTTTTGAGGCTTCCAATATTCCTCAATTCAAGTTTCAAAAATATAGACATGATGCACACATGAAGCTGACCTAGAGCAATGCCTGAAGCTAGGGATGTGACACAATCTTCTTGTGGTTCACTGGAAACGAGAAGTTGTGGAGGACGGTGGATCCTTGGACGAACCCATGGCCAAGTTGTTGAGTGTGGTGCGGTGGCCATCTGTCGGCGGCAGGGAACCAGATCTGAGGCGGCAAATGACGTCGTAGCGGGAACAGCTCTAGTGAGGACAACTGCGACGGTGGAGTGGAAGCAGTGAGGCGCATGACGGCGTGGTCGGAGTGGTTCTGGTACGGCGCACGACGGTGTCGGCGTCGTGGAGGCAGCTCTACCTCGGCTTCAGCTGCTAAGTCCTTGAGGGCGTTGTGGTTGTGGTTGCGTTGGACGACGACGTCAGAGTACTTGCTCCGGTGTGATGGAGGAGGGCGGCGGTGGATTGGGCGCTATGGGGTGGAGGACGGAGGGGGCTAGGGTTTCGCGGCTGGTGGAGAGGGCGTTTTGGTGCCCACGGAGTATGAATGGGGAAACAGAAGGAGGTGGGGAACTAAGGGGGAACAGTGTTTCGGTTTGGGGCGCGCTTGTTTGAAATTTGTGGATAGTTACAAACTTTGCCCCCATCTAAAATTTCGGACATATTGCGGTTTGGGGGTAGGACAGTAATCTCAGGTGTACCAAATGTGGGTGGAATAGATTTTGGCCGAGCGCATGGGTGTTTAGGCGCCCACGGCGTATGAATGCTTCTCGGAGGCGGTTGAGACTAGCCTCTTGCTGAAGTTACAAACCTACCCCGGTTTAGACCTTTGGACATCGGGCCGATAGGCTACACCGGCCCGAGTCATGACAATAATTTCCTACCACCAAACATTTGTCTCACGCGGTTTTGGGTGACCAGAGGCCTATTTGGTGCTTCGTTCAATATTTGGGAGCAGAAGCATTAACGCTTTCGGTTCTCTTGAATTGAAATTTCAGGATTTGTCAAACTTCAAAAATCTTTACTCTTAAAAATCCTAAAGCTACGATTATTTTGGAATGGAGGGGGTACATTTGAATATACATTATACACGAGTATATATTAAAAAATATGCAACTTACCTCAGTTCATGCATGGTTCCAGATATAATCTCCTTGGTTGCAAAAAAAGTAGGACATGTGCACGAATATATATAGCATGTTCAAACGCACAACAAAGATTGATGCCCCCTTTTACATCTGATTTATAAATGCTATTATCTTGGGTTGAAATAGATGAATGGACTTCCTATGAATTCAAATCTTCGATACCCCCTTTATGTTGAATTCGACATGTATTCTATTTCGTAGCTAGCAATTTGGAATGTATCCATGCAAGTGACAAATGTATAAAGTGCTTCACACTAACAACATGGAGTGCATTAATTAATGTTTATATATGAATTGCAAAAGCATCCATTGCGTGCATTTCAAACCACTCTCACTCTATGGATCGATAATATGAAATAAACACATGCCCATGCTAGAATTCAATAGAGTATGGGTGTCTGATAGACCGATTTTCGTCCATACGCAAGTTGCAAAATTCATGATCTCATCCAAAAATAATAATGCCATTTATATTTTAATTTAATGCGTAGAACCGCCTTTTACACGTAGATGCACTATGCCTCGGCCCGTTCTCACAACGCGTTATATATCTCTCTATCTACCGCATAAGTGCACACACTTTATATGCATCGGCATTTCTCTTTCACACATGCTCACAATCTCTCTTGGGGTGTCAGGGAGTCTCACGCACATGCTCTCTCTGTATCTCTCTCTCTCTCTCTCTCTCTCTCTCTTTCTGACTACTATGTACCACTCTTTTCACTAATCTCAGTTGGAAAACACTTTTTCTCTCACATGCATATATACACATGCACGATCTCTACTAGCCCTCTATACGCACATATATGTTCCTACGTGTCCCCCGCATGCACATTATCTTTAGGCCTCTCTCGCAAACATTGCCCCCCAGACACATCTCTCTCTTAGTAGTTGGCAGATATGATTCCATCATATCATTCGGTAGGATATCCCAGCCTGTTAGGCTAGATGGTAATATGAGGCAAAGTTTTACCCTAGTTCGGACCCTTGCAGTTGAGGAAAAAGCCTACTCCTGGTACTGTATATTAGCGATAGGGGTGTGTACAAAGTACACGTGAATACCAGGCATTGTGCGTGTGTGTATACTATCGACGGACTAGCCCCCAAGCTTCTATAACATACTGGGGGCCTAGGGTTACAAATCATATATAGTCGGCTTATCACCAGTGGGGATAGAGTCCTCCGCGACTCTAGTAGCTAGCTTCATGTTGTATGCCGAATCCTCCACATGGGTCTTTGTATAACGCATCTCGGTCCAACCTATGTGGCGCAGGATGGAACCGACCCATGAGTCCTCATGTTGACCCACCACACTAGAAATGATTTGCCCACCACACCACACATGCAATCGACCACTAAGAAAATAAGCATATACAATAGTACAATGTTATACATGAAAGTTAATTGCATGGTGCATCCAAAAATATTTGTTCTGCATTGTGAATGTTTATATATTCTCCTAGAATATTAGTCACGGGAAAGAGAAACGAAGGACATATCTCTCCTTGTCTCCACCGGACACCCCCTCTTTCTACACCACTTTCACGTACGCACACAAACTATCTCTCGGCCCTCTAAAAGTATGCATGCCCATGGCACATTCACGCGTGACGGTCATTGTATTTCAAGATAAAGCACTATACGGTCACTCGACTTCAGAATATGCTCATAACGGTCACTGTATACATTCTCGTGCTGATCATACGATATCTAGCTCATGATACGTATCCGTATTTTCTTGATGACACTGGCAGACTTTGCATTTGATACGTGCTCCATATTTTGTAGACGACACTACGGTCATTGTATTTGAAGCGAAAGCACGATATGGTCACTTGACTTCAGAATAAGCTCATCACGGTCACCACATACATTTTGTCGTGCTAACCAACATGTGGTTGGATGGTTAGGAGGACAGTGGTTTCTCGAGCCCACCAAGGTTAAAGTCCCGATGCTCGCATTTATCCTGGGTTATGTTCTGTATTTTCCGGCGATGTGCGTTCAATGGGAGGAGACTTTCCACTCGACTACGAGGCACCTATGTTGACCTCATAAAATCTCAAGATCATATGCTGGCTCACTCTCTCGAAGGTGCTCATGGGGTAGGGTCTTCGTGTGTGCGCTTATAGCGGTGAGTTCTTGTGCGTATATATGAGCCCTTGCGTCTGTACCGTGTTAAAAAAATACATGTCATGATTATACGGTCATTGGCTCACCCGTACAACTCCGTATTTTGTTGATGACACAATCAATTGACCAGTGAAACGTTCCACGTGGTGCAACTAGTGTTACACCATCGGGGCGTGTAACCGTGGGGCCCACATGTCAGCCCGTATATGAAAGAAAGAAATGGTAGTTTCAGTCTGTACTCTATTAACAAAATACATTTTAGGGTGATCATACGGTCACTGGCTCACCATACGGCTCCGTAATTTGTTGATGACACGATCAATTGACCAGTCAAACGGTCCACATTCAACAGCACACATTACCATAGGGCCCACCCGTCAGCGTGTATATGAAGGACAGAAATGGTAATAAATTAGTGGTCGGTGGGTACTCGAAGTCATGAGACCTCTGGTTGGTAGTCACCAGCGGTGGGGGCGCGTTGATTGGGCGGTGGGGTGGGGATCGCCGCAGAAAAAGCTCGGCGCAGGGGGGCCTAGAGGGATGGCCGGTGCGGCGGCGGACCGGCAGTGGGGAGTGGTTTCGGGGCGGGCGGGGCGGCATGGCGGCGTGGGCCGGCCGCGGGCGGCGGGGCCGATGGTGGCTGGCGGCTCAGAGGGTGGAGTTTGATGACAAACTGCAGGCCCTTGACTTCGTATCCAATGGTTGGAAAATTTAATGACCAGAGATGAAAATGTCAGTCGACTGACGTGTAGCCTCACCCCGCACGTACACATGCACGCACACAAGACACGCACGCATGCAGGCGTGCAACACTGACACGTACACATGGTCGGTGTCAAAACTGGCGGATCTCGGGTAGGGGGTCCCGAACTGTGCGTCTAAGTTCGATGGTAACTGGAGACAGGGGACACGATGATTACCCAGGTTTGGGCCCTCTCTATGGAGGTAATACCCTATTTCCTGCTTGATTGATCTTGATGAATATGAGTATTACAAGAGTTGATCTACCACGAGATCGTAATGACTAAACCCTAAAAGTCTAGTCTGGCTATGATTATGAGGATTTGGCCTATCTACGGACCTAGCCCTCCGGTTTATATAGACACGGGAGGGATCTAGGGTTACAGAGAAAGGAATCTTCATAGTTGGTCCCCAAGATTGCCTTCCACACCAAGGAGAGTCCTGTACGGACACGGGTAGAGTCTTTGGTCTTTGTATCCTTACGGCCCATCAGTCCGGCCCATATCCTATAGATCAGACACCCGAGGACCCCTTAGTCCAGGGGTAAGTCGTCCCTACATCGAAGCCCAACGAGAGGGTGGTTTTCCTCCCTCATTTCGTCCGTGGGTTAGGGTTTCCACTCCACCCTTTCGTCCACGAGCTGATGTTCTATTACGAGCTAGACTTCCATGATCTAACCCCGAACTACTTCCTCAACATGTCGGCATTCATTGTTGTGTGTGAGGCCTTCCTCCGCATCCAACCCCACTTCGGCCTGTGGCCAACATGCGGAGTGCAAAGGCTCCATGCTGAGCAAGATGACCAATGCCAACTGTGGTTCTATAACACAAAGCCTCACGGCGGCACATGGGCCGCGGCAGCCGAATTCAACTCCGGAGCTCCGATGCGGCTCACTTCCTGGATTGAGAAGGGCCCAAATTGGTCTTCGTCAGACGAGCTGATAGCGCTGCAAACGCGCGTTCAAAGCATGGTGGATAAAGATATCAAGCTCGTCAGCGTAATCTAGGTGATGCTAGTTCGCCGGATTCTCCCGTGCCAAAGCCGTAGCCACCCTTTATGGGAATTCAATCCGAAGAAGCACCAAACTCTGGAAAGGCTCTTCAGAACCCCTCATGAAGATGCCTGGAAGTTGCTCTTCAAAGGCAACGAGACGCCACCGGCCATAGATTTGGATTGTGGGCACAACATTACCCACCCTGCCAACGAGGTAAGCCTTTAACACACCCTCTACTTCTTATTTCAAGGAGGATATCTAAACTTTTATTGTTTCAGGTATGGACGGAGAGAGCAGAGCAGATTCAGTGTGCGGCTCCACTGCCCGAGGAACCAGTCATCCCGCGCCTGGCAAAGATGCTGATACCGGCTCCCTATACGACGCCAGAGAAGAAGGCCAAAAAGAAGACCAAGGGGGCCCCGAGTGGCCCCTGCCGCAAGGGCACTTCGAACATGACGTCCGAAGACAAGACCCACTCCTCCGCCGCCGAAGACGACGGCGAGGAGGAGGAGGAAGAGAGAAACTCTCCACCTGATGGAGGGAGGAAGAAGAGGGCGGCCTCCACAAATCTGGAGCGCGGAGGCGCCAAAGAAGGGGAAAGGCCCTCTCGCAGACAACCCCGCGTGGGACGTCGACAGCAGTCCGTAGCGGCGCCCCCAGAACAAGCCCCTGGCCGCATCATGAGTACTAGGAACCCACACACATCCATTTATCCAGCCTCTCCACCTTATGGTATTTTATATGACTGATCATGTTATTGCAGTCCGGGCCGCGATAGCTCCCGACGATCCTCATCCAGAGGCTCGTTTGATTCGAAAGCAATGGCCAGCGATTCACCGCCGTCCGCTTACTCTTCCAAGGCCAAGGGAGACAATGAGGTGCTATCCCAAAGGACCTTGCCGGGCCAGGGAGGGGTTCAGGAGGCCATCATGGCGGCGCCGAAGGGAGACACCTCGGTCGCTGGACACATGGGGGAACGAACCCTCATGGAGACTAACAATGGGGGCCATGCTCAGTTCGGCCCTCATCCGAACGTGGATCCGTAGACCCACGCGGCTCTGAAATTCGGCAGGCAACCTCCTTCTAGAGAGGGGCCGTGCCTATCCCACCGATGACCTCTATCCATCCAGAGGCGCCGGATAATCTACTTGAAGCGCTACGAGGTGCTTCCATTGTGGAAGAACACGGTATCCTTATGGGTACGGTGATTGAGAAGGTTCAGTCCGTCAAGAGCGGACTGACCGAAGCCTGCAGCGGCCTAATGACAGGTTTTGAGGTAAGCGACGCCAAAGGGAAAATCCCTATATATATAGACAGTAGCCCCTGAGACACTTTCCGATGTTCAGAAAGAAAAGCCAGACAAAGGATCAATTAAATTTCGCAGGGAACTAACTAAATGTCTCGGGGATATACCCCAGGGTATGACCCGGCCGAAAGTATGAACCGGCCGGGCTTGGCGTTTTCATTGGTAACCCGCCGGAGTGGCGACTCATGAACCCGGCGACTCATGGATGGCCCTAACAGTGGGTCAGATAGAAGACAATGCCCAAAGCCCAGAAGGCCGGCTCATGTTATGATGGGCCCGCTTAAGAGGGAAGGGACGACGAATATTTCCTTTATGAGGAAGCAAGACCCGGATTTGTACTCAACTTGTAAGAAAAGATAGACTAGTCCTAGTCCTACTAGGACTCCACATGTAACCCGCCCCTTTAACTTATATGTGGAGGGGCAGGGCTCCCCAAGAGGGACAAGCAACAAGGAATAATCTCTAGGGCTAGACACAAAGGGGAGCCGGCTTATGCGGCAACACTCTCATGAGCATAATGAGATCTAGCCACAAACAACATGTAGGGCTATTACAGGATGATGTTTCCCGGGGTCCGAAGCTGTCTAAATCCTTGTCTTACGTTGCGTCTCTCGATTCTGCTCAACCCCTCTCAAGCAACTACAAAGATGTGTTGGCCTCACGACTAATTTCTGACACTAAGGACATCTGACGTGACAATTCCACGATAATTGGCGCCCACCGTGGGGCTAAGCGCACGGTGGAGCCGGCAGATTCATCACCTGTCTGTAGCTGACACCTCGACGATCCGTCGAATCCAACAGAGGATTTAATTTTGTTCATTGTGCTGCCGCAAGTCGCGAGTCCGACATGAGTTCAGAAGCCTTACTTTGATTACACGCCGGGCCGTGCGTCAAGCGATCTGTCCAATCCTAAGTTTTCATCAGGGACAAATCTCTACTGAGACCAATAAAATCAGTTTGACTTTTATGGGCGCATCAATCAAGTTTTTCGCCGCTACTTCATGTTCTCAGTCTCATGTTTCAAATATCAAGGGAAGCAACTATCTTTGTGGCTGCTAATTTTTCTGACCTGAAGACCGAATCACATCCAAAGAATCCTCAAGGACTAGTACTACTAGTGCATAATGAAGGATAATACTAGTGAGTACTAGTAGATTGGGAAAGGAACAAAAGGAAATTGCTGGATTGGCTCGCTACGACCAGACTAGGTCACGACCCAGGAACGGGCACGACCACAACCCGGTCTCTTTCGCCCCGACGGGCGCGGCCTCACTGGCAAGCCGGCCACCGTTGAGCTGCCGTCTACACGGCCCCGCCACAGGCTGCCATCTTCGCTTCCGAGGCCGCCGCCACCTCGTCTCGAACCGATGATCCTAAGTCGCCGAGTCGCCGACCTCGCCTCCGGCCGCTGGTCGCAGCCGCCGCGCTTTGAGCCGTTTCGGCCGCCTCAAATCGCCACTGCACGTCTAAGCTGCCGCTGCGTTTTCTGCCGTCGTTGTGGCCATGGCCCGTCGCTCCTCCGCGAGCTGCCCATCGCGCCGTCCCCGCTTCCTGCTAAGTCGCGTTCCCGGAGAACCGTCGCTTCGGCCGGCTCATCGTGCCCGCGCCTCACCTCTGTGGCATCATCGAGCCTCCATGTTGCTGAAGACCGCCGCTGTCTCACCTCGTTTCCAGGGGAACGCTTATGCCACAGAGCCGGCCCAGCCGTGTCCACGGCAGCTTGTTGACCCGGCTTGTCCTGCTAAGCCATCGGCCACGCCCGGGCTTCTCTGCTAGTCGCGGATTACGCGCCCGCCTGCTCAAGCCACCACCTCTGCAACACGAGCCGCTGCTGGCCGGTCTCCAAACCGCTTCGCTGATAGCTGCTGCTGGCCAGAGCCGCTGCAACGAGCTTCTGCAGAGCCGCCAACGCTCCCCGGCCTGAGCCGCCTTGCTTCCGAGCCGTAGGCGAGTCACTTCCAAACTTGCCTCGGGCCGCCATCACCTTCGTTGGCCTCTGCTGTTGTTTCTGCAGTTTTGAGTGAGTCGCTGCCACAACACCTTGAGTCGGCCACCATCGCCATAGACTCACCGTGGCTATGACCTACCTCTGCGATCTGCCTACGCCATACCCCTGTTGGGTGCGACCTGCGTGGGCCACCCTGCCTTTGCTGCAAAGTCGCCGACCACAACCGTGTCTCAGGATGGTTCTGTTTCGCTTTGCTAAGCTGCCGCACTCGCACAATTGGTCACGACTCACCGCCTGGCCCATTTGTTCTACTTCAGTTGCAAGCTGCCTAGCCGAGCCGCCGCCTTGCCTAGTGCCTCCACCATGGCCGCACCGAGCCTCCCGCAAGAGTCACCGCCATCACTCCCGGGTCAATAGCACGCCTCAAGTCGCCACGTTGATTCACCTTCGCCTATAGGATTGTTTCTGCAGGTTCTGTACAATGTTTGATCTGACTGAAACCATACTTGGTCAAAGAGATACTCTGAGAAAGTGATCAGCTATTGATGTTGCATTTAAGGTTGGAGATCTAGCTACAAGTATTGCTTGATTGCAAGGCACACAGGAAAGCACAAAACATTTGAAGTTGGAGATGAAGTGGTTGCCGTTGATTCTCACGACATGTGTCAGACAAGATGAGAAGATAGAACTGGCAAAGCTTTTTGGTCGTGTGTCGATTCTTGTAAAAGAGAGTTTGAAGGAGTCCAGTGCAAAGATCAATATGTTGTGGCAAGCGTATATATATCCAGGTTGAAACTGGAGGGCCTCTCCCTTGTTCTGATATGGTCTACATTAGATAGATGCTGGCCAACTTCTACGAGCGCCCTTTGAGATATTTCTGAAGAGGGATGAATTGGAACAGGAACCTCGGATGACTGTGAATACACGTGAATGTGTTACTTGGTCCCACGTTCAGAGTGCGGGAGTTCCAGTGGATTTTTTTCTCAAAATCGAAGCGAAAGATTCGCAATTAATGCATACGTACAGATCATCAGTCACCCGAATAAATCAGGTGATATCCATCTAAATTTGTTTTTAGCACATATTATTTTTATCAAAAGATTATTTATCTTTGCCTTTGCCCTGTAATATTTTTACACAGGATAAATTTGTTATGTCATCGTACCGCAGATACGGAGTGCATGCACTAGCATTCGTCCATACCACGTTGCTCGACAGACATGCGTGCAAGCCACCGTTCCCACGGTCCAGTCTGCATCAACTTGTCAGGACCATGCAAATTGCCCAATAAGCATGCACAGGCCGCCGTCCCCCGCAGTCCGGTTTTACATCAACGCGTCAGCCAACTCGCCCGTCCGCGTCGTCTTACAACGCCACAGACGACTCGCCTGTCCACCTGCGAGACCGGTTCATGCGTCCACGCCAGCTTACAACACGGAGGGCAACATGCTCGTCTGCACCGGCTTACAACGCCGTGATCGGCTCATCTTTCTGCTCCTACGGTCGATTCACCCGTGATGGATTTCAGTGATCATCAACTCCACGATGAATAGTTTCCGGCCTAACATATCAGGTGAAATCCATCCAGCATATATTTCAGATTGTTTTCTTTAAAAGAGCAATTATTCTGGCTTGTAAGTTCTCCAATGCAGGACGGGGTTATTATACCATTGCGTTGTTGAAGGACTTATACCGGTTTATATCATGGTCAAATATGGAGAGTCTCAAGACAACTCCTCGAGTAGTCTTATTACTCAAGGGCTACAATGACATGACTCGGTAACTCCGGGTCATTGGAGGGAATGATAACCCGGTTTTGGAGGACACCGCCATATTGATGAAAATTTAAAGGCCGTCAGAAACTTGTCGGTTCAAAATAAAGATTCTGGTTTAAAATCCGGTTCAAGAGACACCTCTCTCCCGCAAAGCTTTGAAGCTCTCAAATCCGGTTCAAACATCCGGCTCAAGGTAAATTTGTCTCTTACAAAGCTTTTAAGCTCTCAAATCCGATTCAAACATCCGGCTCAAGGACAATATGTCTCCCACAAAGTTTTGAAGCTTTCAAATACGGTTTAAAGTTCCGGTTCAAAAAGAATTAATCTGTCGCAAGATTCGAGTTCTAAGAAAAATTAAAGGTTGCCAAAGAGAACTTGCTGCCATGATGCGCGGTTCAAACATGGGTATCCTGCCTTACGGCTTACCTTATTATGGTCACTTGGGGGCTTCCTGCTCATCGAGCATAGCTGTCAGTACCCTCTTGATCGGCGCGATGCCAAAATTTATATGGTCACTTGGGGGCTTCCTGTTCAAACATAGGTCATATTCGAACCAAAGAGAACATAGCTGTCGGTACCCTCTTGATCGGCACACTGCCAAACTCACTAGGGGCTTCTTGATCGTATTCAAATCATAGCTTAACCCCTTTTGGGTCCGACTTGGATCGTATTCGAATCAGGGTCGTTAAAAACCTCTCAAGGTTATTTGAGGGCTTCCTGTTCAAACATATGTCGTATTCGAACCAAAGAGAACATAGCTGTCAGTACCCTCTTGATCGGCGCAACGCCAAAGCCACTGGGGGCTACATGATCGTATTTGAATCCTAGCTTAACCCCTTTGGAACGGTTTACTGATCGTATTCGAATCAGAAACCTCGATTTTTATTTGGTTTAAGTTTTTGCAAACAATCTTTGGTTTTGTCTTGAGACTTTTTTGTTTAGATCTAAGTATAAGTGTGGTTTTGTTTAAACCCGGCTTGGCTTTGGACAATAAGTCGCCAGCATGTGACGATCATCATATATTTGGAAGTTTTGGCTTCTAAGGATTGGGTTATCACCCTTACTGTATAGGTCATGTAAAGCGGCAGTACAAATTCAATATCACAATGGTTATATGTGGGATATTATGAACTGCCCTGCGGTAAACTGCCAAGGGATCTTGTGATCTACTTGTGTGCAAGATAAGACTACATTTGGGTGGTTACCCGCCCTGGCTTTTGGCATTAATTCACCAGCGCATATGTTGTTTAAACTCTGCAGGATTTACAGAGCTATGACTTACATAAATGATTAAGTTCCAGCCCATCATCAAAGATTGAAATTGGTGTCTCAAAAGGGTTATCAATTCTTGTTTTTCTCATAGGCTATAAACCACCGGGTTATAAAAATTCTGGTTTACAATGGAGGCGTATTAAATCGTCATCGGCCAAGAGCCGCCGGGTATTTGAACTCCGGGTTTACTTATCAACAGACGAGGTATTCAAAGTCGCTTTGGCGCAATGGCTATTATTTTATCAATGGATATGATTTATTCTACAATGGAAGGAATAGTCCCGAGTCGCTGCAGGCTTACAACCCGGCACTTGGGGGCTACATTATTTAAATTGAGATTACATCAAATATGCAAGTCCCATGTCACTACCAGCATGCACCATGGCACTTGGGGGCTAATGTAAAGTCACTTTTTGTTCAATTTATTGAAGACCCGACTCATCACATTGTAATGAGCCGACCCTTGGGGACTACCAATTGCTCCTGTCAAAAATTCAATGTACACAAGCATTAATCCATTATGTTGAACGGTCCACTATTCAGTTGGTAGAGTATAAAGCTCTTAACCTTGTGGACGTGGTTTCAAGCCCCATGGTGGAGATCATATTATGTGATGTTATTATCAATAAATTATATACAAAGTTCTAGCTTAGTATTATCTTACTAAGTTGGCCCTTGGGGGCTACACGTTGCTGTTCAAGTTTACATGGTTATATCTACAAAGTCCTTGCTCATTATTGCATAATGATCCGGCCCTTGGGGGCTACACTGGTTGAAGTTTTTGTGAGCATAAGACAACAAGTCCCATGTTGATGCAAGCATGACAACCCGGCACTTGGGGGCTACAGGTAACACGTATATAAGGAGAAATACTTTCGAATTCTCAGTTTTGAGCAAATCAGATTGACCAGGCGTCACCAATCATTATGACCCGGTGTTTGCAACAATCATAGCCCGGCGTCATCAATAATTATGACCCGGCGTCGGCAACAATTATGACTCGGTGACATCAATATTCACAAACCGGCAATTTTGGTAATATTAAACCAGCAAGTTTTACATCTTCAAACCGGCTGAATATCAGATGAGTATTTCAAGACCAATATTTCTTAAGCCGGCGCTTTGGAAGCCGACTCAAGTGGATTATTCTTCACAATATTTCTCTACAAGAGACCAATGTCAGCAAATTGACTCTGAAGCTGGCCTATTGACCCGGACTTTTCAAAAGAGGAGGAAATGACAAGGACTTAAAGATGATCAGGTGCCGCTTCAGGAATTTTTTTAACCTGGAGCACAACCTATCAAGTCTGTTCTTGTGTTTGTTTTACAGGATTAGTTTAGCATGTATAAATCCAAATTAAACTAGGGGCTAATGTCGGGGATATACCCCGCGATATGGCCCGGCCGGGCTTAGCATTTTCATTGGTAACCCGCTGGAGTGGCGACTCACGAACCTGGCGACTCATGGATGTCCCTAACGGTGGGTCAGATAGAAGACAAGGCCCAAAGCCCAAAAGGCCGGCTCATGTTATGATGGGCCGGCTTAAGAGGAAAGGGACGACGAATATTTCCTTTACGAGGAAGCAAGACCCGGATTTGTATTCAACTTGTAAGAAAAGATAGACTAGTCCTAGTCCTACTAGGACTCCACATGTAACCCGCCCCTCTAACTTATATAAGGAGGGGCAGGGCTCCCCAAGAGGGAGAAGCAACAAGCAATAATCTCTATGGCTAGACACAACGGGGGAGCCGGATTATGCGGCGACTCTCTCATGAGCATAATGAGATCTAGCCACAAACAACATGTTGGGCTATTACCGGATGATGTTTCCCGGGGTCTGAAGCTGTCTAAATCCTTCTCTTATGTTGCGTCTCTCGATTCTGCTCAACCCCTCTCAAGCTACTACAAAGATGCGTTGGCCTCATGACTAAGTCCTGACACTAAGGACATCTGCCGTGACAATTTCACGACAAAATGCATCTTATGTGAATAAGTAGGCATCATTGCTGGCCGCGACCTCACATACTGCCGAAGTTTCCGGACTAAAGCAGAGACTGGAGCGGGCCAAAGAGGAGCTCGGCCAAGTGAGGAAGCAGTTGGAAGACCAGCAAGGTATGTAGTGACTCGCTATATATTTGGGAAAAATAAATGATGTATACTGACCGTAATTTCATGATATGTGTAGGAGCGATGACCGAGGTCGAGGCCCTAAAAAAGGCCCTGGCTGAAGCCGAGGGGAAGGCTGTCAAGGAGCACGCCGCTCGTAAGAAGCTTAAGGCCAGGCTGAACGAGGTCCAGCAAGAGCTCCTGGACGCGGTGAAGAAGTGTGAGGCCTTGGAGGGTGATGTTTCGGCTCGAGAGGTCGAACTCGTCAAGGTTCGCCAAAGCGCGGAAGCTGCCCGGGTTGAAGCCCAGGGTGCCCTCCAGGAGATCCAGGAGGCCAAAAAGATCGCGGCGGGTAAGGCATTTAGTATGCAAATAAAGTATGTGAAGAAGAAGTATTTCCTACTAACCCGGATTCAGAGTTCTCCAGGGGCATTTGCAGATCTGCCGCGCAGTGTGTCCGACGCTGCAGAGTTCTTCCGAGCCGAAGAAGGGAGATCAATGGAGAAATTGTTTTGGTCGCAATACCTTGTGCCAGAACATCCAGTGCCCTTCACCGATCAGCTAAAACAGCTGGTCGAGCTACATAGGGTGGCCGAATTGGCCATGAAGGATTTGATAATCCGACTGTGGCCTGCTAAAGTTATACCCAGCAGCTACTTCGGACTCGTGAAGAGGCTGGTTGGTGCCTGCCCTCGGCTGGACATCATCAAGAGGCCAACCTGCGTCGAGGGCGCTCGCATGGCCTTCGCCCGCATCAAGGTGTGTTCGGCGAAGATGGATGCCGTCAAGCTTGTGACCGAGGGGCCACCTGAAGGCAAGGAGCACCTCACGCCGGAGAGGTATTTTGAAGACGTCCTGGAGGGGTCCCTCATTGTGGCGACGCAATGTGCACAAGATATTATATTCAAATGAATATATTCATGTTGTCTCTGCCTTGTATGATAGAACAAAGTGGGTTTGTAATATAATGCTTGTTATATTTTAAATTTTAACTCCTGTGCGGCCGTGTTGTATGAAATCTGAGTGTTGGCCAGTCGTCGGCTTCTGCCCCCACGTAAGTAGTACCGGGGTGTTCGGGATGGGATCTAAACAATCTTGATCCAATTATATGGTCCTTAAAGGAGTTGTTTAGCACAATGAACCAGGCAATCGGACTATGCGGCTTTAATGCCCTCACTTAGTGTAACACCCCGGATGTAACTTTCCCAATTTGTACTCCAACTCTTGCCGTTTCCGGCGTTAAGATATTTTATTTCCTCGGGTTCGGGTCTTTGTCTCCGTGTGTTGTTATCACTGTCATGCATATCATATCATGTCATCATGTGCATTGCATTTGCATACGTGTTCGTCTCATGCATTCGAGCATTTTCCCCGTTGTCCGTTTTGCATTCCGGCGCTTCGTTCTCCTCCGGTGGCCATTTCTAGCTTTCTTTCGTGTGTGGAGATTAAACATTTCCGGATTGGGCCGAGACTTTCCAAGCGGCCTTGGTTTACTACCGGTAGATCGCCTGTCAAGTTTCATATCATTTGGACTTCGTTTGATACTCCAATGGTTAACCGAGGGACGGAAAAGGCCTCGTGTGTGTTGCAGCCCAACACCCCTCCAATTTGGCCCAAAACCCACCTAACTCTGCTCCATCATCTAGAGCGTTCGATCACGATCGCGTGGCTGAAAACCGCACCTCATTTGGACTCTCCTAGCTCCTCCTATGCCTATAAATAGGCCCCCCTCGAAATGTCCTTGATCCCCTCTCCCCGAAACCCTAAATCGCCCTCGCGCCGCGCCGGACATTGTCCGACCCGGCCGGACATAGCCGCCGCCCCACTCCGAAGCCGCCACGTGGCAGCCGCCACCTCCCACCGCCGCCGGCCCTCCCGGCCCAGGCGAGGCCCCCGCGGCCCAGTTGCCGCCGCCGCCTCGCGCCGCGC
>NC_041390.1:264798059-264872808 GCF_002162155.2 Triticum dicoccoides | reverse complement strand
CCCCGCCGCCTCTCCGGCTCCCCGCCGGCCGGATCCGGCGAGATCCGGCCCGGGAGCACCTCGCCGCCGTCTTCTCGCTCTGCGAGCTCCGTCAACTCTGGCGTGAACAGTGCGCGCGCCGCCGTCCTCGAATTCCGTGCCGGGTCAAACCCTAGATCCGGTGGTAAATTTTGTCCAAGTCCCGAAAATCTCAGTCCATGTGCTCATGTTCACGGCTCCGTAACTTTGCATCCGTAGCTCCGATTCATGCATGTAGCATATAAAAATGTTCATCTCAGAGAGTACATCATTTCATTCCATTGCATCATTTTCATTTGAGTTCATCTTGATGCCCAAAATGCTGTTAGAAGGGGGCTACTTGAGATTATTGTCAGATCTGCTGCTCCGTTTAGGTTTTTGTCATTTTTGCCATGATTAATGTGTGCATGATATGCCCTGATGCTCTACATGTGTTTTGTTAAGGGTTTTGTCATCTTTCTAGAGGTGCAAACCATGTATTTTTGTGATGTGTGTGGTGACTAGTGCAAGCTTGCAAAGTGGTGCACTTAGTAATTCTGTTTAAAGGGACTTAGCAATTTCACTAAGTCCTGGAGCTGTTTATCTCATAATGCCATATGTTCTTGTTGTTTCCTAGTGATCCGTGCCTCTTTTGAGGATGATCAGTGAGGATGTTTTGTTAATATTGTAGTGCTCTATCCATCCATGTCTTTGTTTGCAATTATGGAGCACCCTAGCTTGAGTCAATCGAGCTCTACTTTTGCTACTTTGTGAATCTGGGCAGATTGTCAACTTGTTTGCAATTTTGCTGGTGTTGTTGTAGTTGATCCGTGCATGCTATGTTATTGTTCTTGCCATGTCTAGCTTGCATTTTGTGCCTTCTTGATGGATGTATGCTTGTCTTGCCATGACTTGCACCGTAGTGAGTGCATCGAGCTCGTAAACATGCCTACTTGAGTTATATTTCAGCATGTGCCAGTTTTCACTAAGTCTGAAAACTGATTATGTTTTTGCTATGTTCACATGCTTGCAATTGTATTTTCTGATCCCTTTTGGCTCAAGGTCACTAAGGGACTTTTGTTAAGCTCTTTGAGTAGCTCCATGCCATGTTTTACTTTGCCATGTCCAGGTCCTGTAGCATGTAGTTTTGTGGCTCCGAAGAGGGCTACCTGATCTGAAATTCCAGACAAGTGTTAATTTCACTAAGTCTGAGATCTGTTTTCCATACGCATTTTTGCCATGCTTGTTTGAACCTGTTAATGGATGAATTGGCCGTAGCTCAGTGCTAGACTTTTGTTAAGCATCTTGTGTGCATCCCTGCCATGTATTTTGTTGTCATGTTTGGTTGCTGTAGCATGTTCATCTCATTGCATTTAGTTGGCTACTTGCTGTAAATCGCAGACCGGTGTCATTTTTGAATCGCTTGCCATTTCCAAACCGTAACTCCGATTCAGGCGTTCTTTATATCGTTTTCAAGCGATTTCATCTCATCTTTCCAGTGGCACACTTGTATTTCCAAGTTGAGTCCAGGTTCATGCATTTCCTGTCATATCTTGCATTTTGCATCTCGTATCGCATTCCGCATAGCATATCATCATTGCATCATATTGCTTGGTCTTGCACGTGGTTGATTGTATCCTTGTTGCTTGTTTGTCTTGTTTGGGTAGAGCCGGGAGATGAGTTCGCTAATGAGGAGCCCGTTGAGTTTGCTTTCGAGGATCCAGTCAACTCTGACAACTGTGCAGGCAAGATGATCATACCCTCGAAATCACTACTATCTTTGCTATCCTAGTTTGCTCGCTCTTTTGCTATGCCAATGCTATGATGCCTACCACTTGCTTTCAAGCCTCCCTAATTGCCATGTAAAACCTCTAACCCACCATGTCCTAACAAACCGTTGATTGGCTATGTTACCGCTTTGCTCAGCCCCTCTTATAGCGTTGCTAGTTGCAGGTGAAGATCGGAGACCGTTCCTTATTGGAATATTTATTTTCTTGTTGGGATATCATTATATTATCTTGTTATCTTAATGCACATATATACTTGGTAAAGGGTGGAAGGCTTGGCCTCTCGCCTAGTGTTTTGTTCCACTCTTGCCGCCCTAGTTTCCGTCATATCGGTGTTATGTTCCAGGATTTTGCGTTCCTTACGCGGTTGGGTTATAATGGGAACCCCTTGATATTTTGCCTTGATTAAAGATTTTCCAGCAATGCCCAACCTTGGTTTTACCATTCGCCACCTAGCCTTTTTTCCCATGGGTTTCCGGAGCCCATGGGTCATCTTATTTAACCCCCCCCCCCCGGGCCAGTGCTCCTCTGAGTGTTGGTCCGACTGAGTAGACTGCGGGGCCACCTCGGGGCAACTTGAGGGTTGGTTTTACTCGTAGGATGTCTCATCTGAGTGTGCCCTGAGAAAGAGATATGTGCAGCTCCTATCGGGATTTGTCGGCACATTCGGGCGGTGTTGCTGGTCTTGTTTTAACCTGTCGAAGTGTCTTGAGTAACCGAGATACCGAGTCTGATCGGAACGTCTTGGGAGGAGGTCTATTCCCTCGTTGACCGTGAGAGCTTGTCATGGGCTAAGTTGGGACTCCCCTGCAGGGATTTGAACTTTTGAAAGCCGTGCCCGCGGTTATGGGCAGATGGGAATTTGTTAATGTCTGGTTGTAGATAACTTGAACCTTAACTTAACTAAAATGATTTCAACCGAGTGTGTTACCGTGATGGCCTCTTCTCGGAGGGGTCCGGGAAGTGGACACGGTGTTGGAGTAATGTTTGCGCAGGTTGTTCTCTAGTTTCTTGCTCGCGCTTTGCCTCCTCTTCTCACTCTCTTTTGCGAATAAGTTAGCCACCATATTTGCTAGTCGCTTGCTGCAGCTCCACATATTTTTACCCTATCATACCTTTAAGCTTAAATAGTCTTGATCGCGAGGGTGCGAGATTGCTGAGTCCCTGTGGCTCATAGATTACTATTACACCAGATGCAGGGCCTGATGATTCCGCTCCAGCAGACGCGTATGAGCTCAAGTGGGAGTTCGACGAAGACTCTCAACGTTACTATGTTTCCTTTCCCAATGATCAGTAGTGGTGCCCAGTTGGGGGTGATTGGGACCGTTGTCGCATGTTGGGTTCTCTTTATTTTGGCGCCGTAGTCAGGCCATGAGTGTTTGGTTGATGTAATGTTATTTATGTACTTGATTGACGTGGCGAGTGTAAGCCAACTATGTTATCTCCCCTTTATTATTCATTTTACATGGGATGTTGTGAAGATTGCCTAACTTGCAACATATGCCTTCAATGCGATTATGCCTCTAAGTCGTGCCTCAACACGTGGGAGATATAGTCGCATCGAGGGTGTTACACTTAGCCATAGGAGTTTGACAATAAAAACATGGGTGCAACCCCTAGTATCCGAACCAGAGTGCTATAAGCGTCTGATCGGGAAGTACCGATCCTTCGCGTAATGCGGAAGACATCTCCAACAATTTGCAACCTCCGAAAAGCTGACCGGCTCTCGCCACATCATGATAGCCAGTTTTCGGCTTTCTCTACTAAGGTGCTCCTTTGGATAAACCAAGGCACAATCGCAGTAGTTCTCCCTTTACTACCTTAGCCGATATAGCGGAACGTAAGGTAGCAAGCACAGGAGCTGGGCAACCCAACTATTGACCAAAGACATGATTCGGAGCCAATGCATATAGTGCTAAATTCGGGGTGCTGAACTATACTTATAAAAAATGTTCGCACTTTTGTTGCCGTAGTGTGGGGTGCTATGAAGCCCTTGGCAAACATCCAACGTACCAAAGTGTACGGGTGCTACCTAATAGGGTTACCCACAGGGGAGAAAAAGAGAGAGAGAGAAAAAAGAAAGAAAACAGAAAGGGTGCAAAGGTAATAAGCTGGGGGCCTAAAGCTCCAGCCGTGAACTGTTTTCATTGTAATTTGATTAGTACGTCGAGGCGCATGGATACAAGTAGTGCGATAAGCAATAGGCTATTTAACATGCCAAAAAACAAGGGAGAGCTGCATGTGGGTCCTGAAAAACAGGTAGGGTGATTGTTAACAAAACCACCTTGAAAATCCCCCGTACGTCTGCGTTTCTCGCCGTCTTGGTGTGTTTGTCCTTCAAGAGGACTGGTGATCAGGCCATTAGATGGGGCCTGCGGGATTGAAACCTGAAAAGGAAATGAATAAAAGTGAAAGTAGGTGTGTATCTGGTGTCGGTTGAGCCATATATACCGTGGATCACAAACTAGCTATGCCTCCATTGATGCCCATGGAATTTTGAGTGCGTAGTTATGTACGCGTGGTGCGAATGCCACAACTTGACCAGGACTAAGACGGAGGCCGAATTGCTAGTCTAGCTCCTGACGAGCCGAGTTGTCCTGCTGTAGGGTAGTCTGAACGCTCTTGACGGTGTTCGTGCGCTCGGCAGCCGAACTAAGGTTCTGCTTGAGAAGGCCGCTCTGTACTTCTGCTGCTAAGGCAGCTGTGTGCTCTTCTGTATGGAGGGAGCGTTCCGTATTTCCATTGACTGTTATGACGCCACGTGGACCAAGAATCTTGAGCTTGAGATAAACATAGTGTGGCACTGCGTTGAATCGGGCGAATGCGGTCCGTCTGAGCAATGTGTGATAGCCGCTGTGAAAGGGGACTATGTCGAAGATTATTTCTCGCTTCAGAAATTGTCCGGAGATCCGAAGACAACCTCGAGCGTGAGTGAGCCCGTATAGCGGGCCTCTACACCTGGTATGACTCCTTTGAAGGTCGTCTTTGTGGGTTTGATCCATGATGGATTAATGCCCATTTTGCACACTGTGTCCTGATGGAGAAGATTGAGGCTGCTACCCCCATCCATAAGGACTTGTGTCAGATGAAATCCGTCAGTGATAGGGTCAAGGACTAGCGCGGCTGAGCCACCATGATGGATACTAGTCGGATGATCTCGGTGATCAAAGGTGATCGGGAATGACGACCATGGGTTGAACTTTGGCGCGACTGGCTCTATCGCGTAGACGTCCCTTAGTGCGTGCTTGCGCTCCCTTTTTGGGGATGTGTGTAGCATATATCATGTTCACTGTTTTGACTTGAGGGGGAAACTTCTTCTATCCCCCTGTGTTCGGCTGCCGGGGCTCCTCGTCGCCGTCCTCGCTTTGTGATCCCTTTTCCCTGTTCTCGGCGTTTAGTTTGCCGGCCTGTTTAAAGACCCATCAATCTCTGTTAGTATGATTGGCTGGTTTTTCTAGGGTGCCATGTATCTGGCACGGGCCATCGAGTATGCGGTCTAGGCTGGATGGTCCCTGATTGTTTCTTTTGTACGGTTTCTTCCGCTGGCTGGACTTGGAGCCGCTGAATTCGGCGTTGACTATAGTGTCATCGGTATTATCGCCATTACTTCGGCGTTTGTGTCTGTTGCGTCGGAGCTTGCCGTTGTTGTTTTTGACCTCGGAGGGTCCTGCATCACTGGCTGTGTTTCTACTACGAGACAGCCAACTATCCTCACCCGCGCAAAAGCGGGTCATTAGTGACGTAAGGGTTGCCATAGATTTTGCCTTTTCTTGGCCAAGGTGCCGGGCGAGCCAGTCATCGCGGATGCTATGTTTAAAGGCCTCTAGGGCTTCGGCATCCGGACAGTCGACGATCTGGTTCTTTTTGGTTAGGAACCTAGTCCAGAATTTCATTGCTGACTCTCTAGGTTGTTGAACTATGTGGCTTAAGTCGTCGGCGTCTGGTGGCCGGACATATGTACCTTGGAAGTTGTCGAGGAAGGCTTCTTCCAAGTCCTCCCAATTGCCGTTTGAATTTTCAGGCAGGCTGTTTAACCAGTGCCGAGCTGGTCCTTTAAGCTTTAGTGGGAGGTATTTGATAGCGTGGAGGTCATATCCGCAGGCCATGTGGATGTGGAGGATGAAGTCCTCGATCCATACCGCGGGATCAGTTGTCCCGTCATATGATTCAATATTAACGGGTTTGAACCCTTCGGGGCATTCGTGATCCATTAATTCATCAATGAAGCAAAGAGGGTGTGCGGTGTCGGTGTCAAAACCGGCGGATCACGGGTAGGGGGTCCCGAACTGTGTGTCTAGGATCGATGGTAACAGGAGACGGGGGACAGGATGTTTACCCAGGTTCAGGCCCTCTCTATGGAGGTAATACCCTACGTCCGGCTTGATTTATCTTGATGAGTATGAGTGTTACAAGAGTTGATCTACCACGAGATCGTAATTGGCTAAACCCTAGAAGCCTAGCCTGTATGACTATGGTAATGAGTATATCCTTTCCGGACTAACCCCTCCGGTTTATATAGACACTGGGGGGAAATCTAGGATTACATTTAGTCGGTTACATAAGAAGGAATCTTTATAGTTGGTCGCCAAGCTTGCCTTCCACGCAAAGCAGAGTCTAATTCGGACATAGGTACATTCTTCGGCCTTCATGTCTTCACAGCCCATCAGTCCGGCCCACGGATAACAGGCCGGACGCCCCGAGGACCCCTTAGTCCAGGACTCCCCTAGTAGCCCCCGAACTAGTATTCAATAGCGAGGTGTTCGGCACACAAATTTTCTTCGGCATTGCAAGGCGGGTTCCTGCTTTAATGATCTCCAAGTGATGTATTCGGCCATCGGTTCAATGTCGCTCCCCTCGGCTTCTGCGCGTTAAATAACTTCGCCTTCCACGTGTCAAGCGTAGGTGAAAGGTCAGGGTACTTTTGCAGATAACACCCCATCCATGCAAGGAAGAACACCTATTTAAGAGATTGGATCCTAGATCCATTCGGTACCACGCAGAGGAAATCCTCGGAAACTGCTTAGGAGAAACCATTCCAGCATGGTGTAACACCCCGAATGTGATTTACCCAATATGTACACCAACTCTTGCCGTTTCCGGCGTTAAGTTATTTTATTTTCTCGGGTTCGGGTTTTTGTCTCCATGTGTTGTTATCGTTGTCATGCATCTCATATCATGTCATCATGTGCATTGCATTTGCATACGTGTTCATCTCATGCATTCGAGCATTTTCCCCGTTGTCCGTTTTGCATTCCGGTGCTTCATTCTCCTCCGGGGGTCTTTTCTACCTTTCTTTCGTGTGTGGGGATTAAACATTTCCGGATTGGACCGAGACTTGTCAAGCGGCCTTGGTTTACTACCGGTAGACTGCCTGTCAAGTTTCGTACCATTTGGACTTCGTTTGATGCTCCAACGGTTAACCGAGGGATCGAAAAGGCCTCGTGTGTGTTGCAGCCCAACACCCCTCCAATTTGGCCCAAAACCCACCAAAACCTTCTCCATCATCTAGAGCGTTCGATCACGATCGCGTGGCCGAAAACCGCACCTCATTTGGACACTCCTAGCTCCTTCTATGCCTATATATAGACCCCTCATTCCAAATCCGGATCTCTCCCCCGTCCAAACCCTAAAACCACCTCGCGCCGGCCGGACACGTCCGTCCCTGGCCGGACGAAGTCGCCGCCGCCACCCGCAGCCACTGGCAGAGCGCCACGTGGCACGGCGCCACGTGGCACGCTGCCACCTCCTCCGGCCGAAGCCCGCGCGGCCCGGGACAGGCCCCCGAGGCCCATCGCGTCGCGCCGCCCGCCGCGTTCGCCTCGCCGCCGCCTTCTTCCGCTCCAGCGACCGGATGCCGCTGCTCCGCCGCCGACCATCAACCGCTTCGGCCGCCGCGTCCATCGTCGCCGGCCAACTGCTCCGCCGCCGACCTCCTCCTCCGCCGCGGCCGCACCTCCACGCCGCCTCTCCGGGTCGGATCCGGCGGGATCCGGCGCCCCAACCTCACCGGCCTTCTTCCCGGCGTCCTCCCCATTGAGCCCCAGCGATCCTCGATCCGCGTGCCGGTGAGATCCAGATCCAGCTACAGTAAACCCTAGGTCGATTTCGCCTAAGTCCCTTTTCTGCATATTTTTTAGCTTGTTCATCGCATCGTAACTCCGCATCCGTAGCTCCGTTTTGGGCATATAGCATATCAAAATGTTCGTCTCAGAGAGTACATCATTTCATCTCATTGCATCATTTTCATTCGAGTTCATACTGATGCCCAAAATTCTGTTAGAAGAGTGCTATTTGAGATAATTGTCAGATCTGTTGCTCCAGTTAGATATTTGTCATTTTTGCCATGATTATTGTGTGCATGTTATGCCCAGGTGCTCTACATGTGTTTTTTCATATGTTTTGCCATCTTTCCAGAGGTGCAACCCATGTATTTTTTGTGATGTGTGTGGTGACTAGCACAAGCTTGCAAAGTGAGGCATTTGCTAATGCTGATTTCAGGGACTTAGCTTTTCCACTAAGTCCTTGAGTTGTTCATCTCATATTGCCATATGTTCATGTTGTTTCCTAGTGATCTGTGCCTCTTTTGAGGATGATCAGTAAGGATGTTTTGTTAATCTTGTATTGCTCTATCCATACATGTCTTTGTTTGCAATTATGGAGCACCCTAGCTTGAGTCAATCGAGCTCTACTTTTGCTATTTCGTGAATCTGGGCAGATTGTCAACTTGTTAGCGATTTTGCCGATGATGTTGTAGTTGATCCGTGCATGCTATGTTATTGTTCTTGCCATGTCTAGCTTGCATTCTGTGTATTCTTGATAGGTATGTGCTTAGATTGTCATGACTTGCTCTGTAGTGAGTGCATCGAGCTCGTAAACATGCCTACTTGATATCTGTTTCAGCATGCTCCAGTTTTCACCAAGTCTGTGATCTGATTATGTTTTTGCCATGTTCACATGCTTGCAAATGTATTTTCTGATCCCTTTTGGCTCAAGGTCACCAAGGAACTTTTGTTAAGCTCTTTGAGTAGCTCCATGCCATGCTTTACTTTTCTATGTTCAGGTCCTATAGCATATAGTTTTCATGCTCCAAAGTGTGCTACCTGATCTGAAATTCCAGACATGTGTTAATTTCACTAAGTCTGAAATCTGTTTGCCAAATGCATTTTTGCCATGCTTGTTTGAACCTGTTAATGGATGAATTGGCCATAGATCAGTGCTAGACTTTTGTTAAGATTCATGAATGGTTTCCTGCCATGTATTTTTATGCCATGTTTGGGTGCTGTAGCATGTTCATCTTGTTGCATTTAGGTGGCTACTTGCTGTAAATCGCAGAACATGGTCATATTTGAATCGCTTGCCATTTCCAAACCGTAACTCCGATTCCGGTGATCTTTATATCATTTTCAAGCATTTTCATCTCATCTTTCCAGTGGCGCACTTGGATTTCCAAGTTGAGGCCAGGTTCATTCATTCCTTGCCAAATCTTGCATATGCATCACATATTGCATCCCGCATAGCATATCATCTTTGCATCATATTGTTTGAGCTTTGCACGTGGTTGATTGTGTTCCATTTGCTTGTTTGTCTTGTTTGGGTAGAGCCGGAAGACGAGTTTTCTAACGAGGAGCCCGTTGAGTTTGCTTTCGAGGATCCAGTCAACTCTGACAACTGTGCAGGCAAGATGATCATACCCTCGAAATCACTACTATCTTTGCTATGCTAGTTTGCTCGCTCTTTTGCTATGCCAATGCTATGATGCCTACCACTTGCTTATCATGCCTCCCAAATTGCCATGTCAAACCTCTAACCCACCATGTCCTAGCAAACCGTTGATTGGCTATGTTACCGCTTTGCTCAGCCCCTCTTATAGCGTTGCTAGTTGCAGGTGAAGATTGGAGACCGTTCCTTGTTGGAACATTATTTACTTGTTGGGATATCATTATATTGCCATGTTATCTTAATGCATCTATATACTTGGTAAAGGGTGGAAGGCTCGGCCTCTCGCGTAGTGTTTTGTTCCACTCTTGCCGCCCTAGTTTCGGTCATATCGGTGTTATGTTCCCGGATTTTTGCGTTCCTTACGCGGTTGGGTTATAATGGGAACCCCTTGATAGTTCGCCTTGATTAAAGCTTTTCCAGCAATGCCCAACCTTGGTTTTACCATTTGCCACCTAGCCTTTTTTCCCTTGGGTTTCCGGAGCCCGAGGGTCATCTTATTTAAACCCCCTGGGCCAGTGCTCCTCTGAGTGTTGGTCCGACCGAGTAGACTGTGGGGCCACCTCGGGGCAACTTGAGGGTTGGTTTTACTGGTAGGATATCTCATTTGAGTGTGCCCTGAGAACGAGATATGTGCAGCTCCTATCGGGATTTGTCGGCACATTCGGGCGGTGTTGCTGGACTTGTTTTAACCTGTCGAAGTGTCTTGAAGAACCGAGATACCGAGTCTGATGGGAACGTCTCGGGAGGAGGTCTATTCCTTCGTTGACCGTGAGAGCTTGTCATGGGCTAAGTTGGGACTCCCCTGCAGGGATTTGAACTTTCAAAAGCTGTGCCCGCGGTTATGGGCAGATGGGAATTTTTTAATGTCTGATTGTAGATAACTTGAACCTTAACTTAACTAAAATGAATCAACAGTGTGAGTTACCGTGATGGTCTCTTCTTGGCGGAGTCCGGGAAGTGAACACGGTGTTGGAGTAATGCTTGCGCAGGTTGTTCTCTAGTTTCTCGTTCGCGCTTTGCCTCCTCTTCTCGCTCTCTTTTGTGAACAGGATAGCCACCACATATGCTAGTCGCTTGCTGCAGCTCCACATATTTTCCCTTGCCTTACCTATAAGCTTAAATAGTCTTGACCGCGAGGGTGCGAGATTGCTGAGTCCCTGTGGCTCATAGATTACTTCCAAACCAGATGCAGGGCCTGATGTTTCCGCTCCAGATGACGCGCTCGAGCTCAAGTGGGAGTTCGACGAGGACTCTCAACGATACTACGTGTCTTTCCCTGATGACCAGTAGTGGTGCCCAGTTGGGGTGATCGGGACCGTGTCGCATGTTGTGTTATCTTTTATTTTGGCGCCGTAGTCGGGCCATGAGTGTTTGAATGTTGTAATGCTATTTATGTACTTTGATTGACGTGGCGAGTGTAAGCCAACTATGTATCTTCCCCTTTTATTATTTATATTACATGGGATGTTGTGATGATTGCCTAACTTGCGACATTGCTTTCAATGCGGTTATGCCTCTAAGTCGTGCCTCGACACGTGGGAGATATAGCCGCATCGAGGGTGTTATACATGGCTAGTGCCCCTAGCTCCTCCACCCGTTCCGGCCCAGAGAAAGGCCAGTGGGAGAGGTTTCGGTACCACGCAGGAATTTCTTCCCCCCGCTGATCTAGTTCCTATTCAAGCGGGGCTAGATTCCTTCAACGGTGAGATTTAGGCACAGGACTTCCCCAATCCATCCGGGGGAGAGCGAGTATGTTTTGTCCCCTACCCACTAAGGGGCATTAAATTTCCCATTCATCTGTTCCTCCGAGGGCTTTTGGAATACTATGGCCTCCAGCTGCACAACTTCACCCCTGCCTCCATCCTGCACATTGCGGGTTACGTCACTTTATACGAACTATTCCTGGGTATCGAGGCTCATTTCGAGCTGTGGAGGAAGTTGTTCTATCTCGTCCCACGTAATCACGAGGGGGCGATATTTGAAGTGGGCGGAGCCGAAGTATGGCGTATCGCCGATACTGGATATCTGTCCGGCACACCAAGGAAGGCACCCAAAGAATGGCCTTCCAAATGGTTCTACATTGAGGACGTCGCGCTTCCTGACCCAGTTCGAAAGGGTCTTCCTGAATTCACGAGCGTTCCACTGAAGAAACACCACAGTTGGCGTCCCCGGAGTCTTGAAGAGGATGACAGCGCAGAAGTTTGCCAGCTTATGAGCAAGATGAAGATGCTCGCTCAGTTCGGACTCACAATAATCAAGGTAATGGCGATCTCCATAGTGCGAGGGGTTCAGCCGGTACAATACAAAGGGCTGCCCATGTGGCACTACAATGAAGAGGATGATGCCTCCCACTATGGCTGGAAGGGTCCAGATACCCCCGCCGCTCTGGCCAAAATATTAGCTGAGCTGTTTAAAGGGGAGGAAGATGAGTTTCTTCGCATTAAGCGCAGGGATGGGTATTCTATGTATGATCCTCCCAGTTGGGTAAGCCTCAACCCCTCTATTCCGCTCATTCCACTTCTGGATTACTTTTGATAAACTTCTAGTCTGTTTGTTATGACAGCACTAGCAGAAGGTCACTAAAGGACTTCATAGTCCTGCCCCACAGCCGGAGATCCACAACCGGGAGCTAGATCCTGGGTTTGAAGAGGATCCGGATATATTCGTGGTGCTTGCGGAAGGAGTGTTTTACCAGAAAAGCTATGACGGCACAGAAGTGGCCATCACCGCCGACTACCCTGGCCTTCTTCCTGCTTCACATGTAAACAATTAAGAAACACCCTCTCTAAAAGAGTGCTCTTATTTTGCCTCACCCACCGCACTATATCGTGCTTCACAAGGGAGACGTTCGGCGATTTTGAAGAGATCGGCTCCCGCGCCGGGCAAGCCTTCGAAGAGGAAGGCGGGTGAAGACACAACCAGGCCTTCATCGAGGAGGTACAAATAAACATGCCTTTCAGCAATCGCATCCAACTGTGACTCGTGTGTTTGTTTGGTTACAGGAAGAAGGTTTGACAAACTGTGTCCGGGGACCCGGTTGGTGGTGTTCCCAACAACCGGGATTTAGATCCAATCAGGGAGACTAGGGCTGGTGCAGGAACGAAGCTGAAGTGCCCTTCGGCCGAGGGTTCGGAAATTATGTCTGTCACCAACTCGGAGGTAGAAAGTGCCATGAACCATTGGTGCTGCATGGCTGTCTTGCGAGACCCCAAGCTCTCGGAGGAGGCTTTTAATGCCTTTAGCTCGTGCGACGCATCCATCTGAGCTGCTCAAGATGGGCTTAGAAGAGCCACGAAGCAATATCTGACAGATGTGCAGGTAGGTTTTCTTTGTCAAAAAAGGATAACCATATGCCCGTAGCCCCCGAGACTGAAAGTAGTTGGCACAACTGATTTAAGGATCATTGTACGACCAGGTCCTTACAGAGAAGAATTGCTTGCTAGCCTAGGAGCTGGAGCAGTGTCAGATGCAGCTAAATGCTGCTACTGCCAAACTGCAAAACGTTAAGAAGTCGTCATCTGGTAATGTTCCCCTCCACCAAGGAACAATAATTGTGTACCAATTGTGCTAATTCTGCTGCTGATCACATAATAGGGTCGTCTGATCAACTTGAAGAGAAGTTGAAGATCGCCCACGAGGGAGAAAAAGAGGCGAAAAGGCAACATGCCGCAGGTGAGCGTGTGCTGACCCGCATCAGGGATGAGAAAAACAAGCTACAGGATTCCAACACTACATTGGGTGAAGAATTGAAAGATGTCCGAGCCTAGCTAGCCGATTCCATGAAGGAGAACAAGAGGTTGCGGGGCGGCATATTCAGTATGTGTCCGAACTATTTTTAAAGTAGTTGAGAGATAAATGGGACTGATATGGTCATGTTTGCAGGTATATTGACAGGCTGTCCTGAAGAGGAGGTGTCCGGATCATCGAGTGATCTGCTGCAAAGACTGTCGCAAGTGCACGAGCATGCCCAGCTGGCCATGTAGAGCGTTTCCAAGGCCTTATGGCCATCCGCCTCCCCTCCAGGAAGTATGGAGGAGCTTCTAGAGCTGTTCAAGGGAGCGCAATGGCATATCCAACTATGGAAGATATCGGCCTACCGAGAGGGCGTGCGGGAGGCCTGGGCCATGGTGAAAACGCGATATACCAAGCTGGATCCAAATCACATAGCCCGGGTTGGACCGTTAGGGTCAAATGGGGAAGAAATTCCCATTAGTTTAGTGTATGACGAAGTAGAGGTGGCCGCCAAATATTCCCAACAGGATTGTAAGTTAGACTACCTGTTGGAAGGTGTAGAGGAGGTGGTGTTCGAGTCCAAGTGACCATGTACTTTCCTAATTATGTGGAACTCTAGATGAACTGTATATCATTTGTCATGGCAGACCTTTTCGCTTCAACCTCCGGACCCGAAGGTGCGGAGTGTTTTCGAATACCGTCGCGGCCGAATAGGCCGGGTATGCCTGGAAAACTAGGCGTAGGGGTCATAGTTGCTTGAACAGACAAGTTGTATCCCGCTAGCTATGTTATATTACATTAATATCGTAAGAAACATCTTCCAGAGAGAATAGTTTCATTAAGGGTTCCTTTTCCTGGGTGTGCATGCATTTAATGTACATGTTCGAATTGTGATGTGAGCACCACAGTTTGTATGACTTCTGGGGGTTCACAATGGAGTGAGTTTAAAAAACATCTTTAATTCACTGACCGAATATTCCCTTAAGAACGCTAGCTTTCGGCTTCACCCAGTATGAGGTACACATCTGGATGACCCGGTAATAACAATCACAGAGGTGCTCCCTTTATGCCCTAGCCGAACTAACGGGAACGTAGGGCATAAGCATAGGAGCCAGGCAACCCATCTTGGCCAAAACTTAAGTCATATCAATGCATATAGTGGCAAAGAAAAGGTACATATGGAAAAACTCATATGTGAGGAGCTTAATGCTCAAGGAATGACAAGAACCTCTGTCCAAGAAGCCCCCAGGTAAAAGTGATGTACATACTTAGAGATGTATGCGTCAATGGTGTGTGGTCTAGCCGTACCAAAGCGTTAAAGCAAAAAATAAGAAAGTAATCAGAAAAGAGAGAAAAAATAATGGAAACTACAAGGGAGGAGGAGACGAACAAGGGGTTTGGCGCCAGGCATAGAATCTTCGGAGTCTGGCCGCGTTCCAGGGGTTCGGCTCGAGGCGATTGTTTGATGCATCACGAAGACGGTATGCACCTCCGGTGAGAACTTCCTCAATTACCAAGGGACCCTCCCATTTGGGCTTGAGTTTGTACTTTTTCTTCTTCGGCAGGCATAGAACGAGTTCGCCAACGTTGTGAGTCTTGGCCCGTACTTCTCTGCTTTGGTATCTTTAGGCCTGCTGTTGGTAAAATGTTGAACGGGCTTTTGCGACATCGCGTTCCTCCTCCAGGGCATCTAGGCTATCCTGCCGATCAAGCTCGGCTTCTCTCTCTTCGTACATACGCACTCGAGGTGAGTCGTGAATAATATCGCAGGGCAATACGGCCGCTGCGCCATACACCATGAAGAAAGGTGTGTATCCTATAGTATGGAGTCGAGCTCCTCAACCCAGTGCTTGTCTGATTCTTTCAAAGACCGCACTAGTCTGGGCTTAATGGCGCTCATAATAAGATCACTGGCCCGTTTGACTTGACCGTTGATTTGTGGGTGGTAAATGGAGGCACAATCGAGTTTAATACCCAGATTAGTACACCAGGTTTTTACCTCGTCGGCTGTGAAATTAGAGCCGTTGTTGGTGATGATGTTGTGCGGGACACCATAACGGTGCACAACACCGGGCATGAAGTCTATCACCGGGCCAGACTCAGCCGTTTTGACCGGTTTAGCCTCTATCCACTTAGTTAATTTGTCCACCATAACCAACAGATATTTTTTCTTATGGCTTCCTGCTGTAAGGGGTCCAACCATATCGAGTCCCCAGGCCATGAATGGCCAAGTGATGGGGATAGTCTGTAAGGAAGTTGGGGGCATGTGGCTTTGGTTGGCGAAGAGTTGGCATCCGACGCAGCATCGGATGAGGTCATGTGCGTCTGCTCGGGCTGTCGGCCAATAAAACCCAGTACGGAAGGCCTTGCTAACAAGAGCTCGAGCTGCGGCATGGTGTCCACCGAGACCGATGTGAATTTCCGCTAGAAGCTGCCGCCCCTCTTCTTCGGAGATACATCTTTGAAGTACTCCGGTGGTACTTGTAGAGCTCTCCGTCGTGAACCTTGTAGGCCTTCGAGCGCCGGACAATGCGGTGAGCCTCATTCTGGTCTTCGGGGAGCTCCTTCATATTAATATATGCCAAGAAAGGTTCAGTCCGTGGAGTGATTACTGCCATAATGAGATGGGTCGTCGGTGTTACTTCGGTGGCTGAGCCCCCGATACTGTTGGTGTGTTCGGGATTTGGAGTTGTATTCGGATCTAGACTATTTTTTCCGCCCTCCCCTTGCCACACCACAGATGGCTTGAAAGCCTTTCCAGGATGATGTTGGGTGGGATGGGGTCACGCTTAGCACCGATGCGAGCAAGGACGTCCGCCGCTTGGTTACTCTCTCGGGCGACGTGATGGAATTCAAGCCCTTCAAACCGAGCCGACATTTTTAATACGACATTACAGTAAGCTGCCATCTTTGGATCTTTGGTGTCAAAGTCGCTGTTTATTTGAGATGTGGCGAGGTTCGAGTCCCCGCGCACCTCGAGGCGTTGTATGCCCATGGATACGGCCATCCGAAGATCATATAGTAGGGCCTCGTATTCGGCTGCGTTTTTAGAGTTTGTGTATAATATCTGGAGTACATACTGGACGACGTCTCTAGTGGGGGATGTTAACACGACTCCCGCTCCCAGCCGTGCCAACATTTTGGAGCCATCAAAATAGATAACCCAATTGGAATATGTGTCGTACTCCTTAGGGAGTTCGGCCTCTGTCCATTCGGCGATGAAGTCGACCAGTACTTGGGATTTGATGGCTCGTCGTGGCTTGTATGTTATGTCGAATGGAAGTAGCTCTATGGCCCATTTGGCGATCCGTTCTGTGGCATCGCAGTTTTTTATTATGTCATTGAGTGGGACCTCAGAAGCCATCATGATTGAACACTCCTGGAATTAGTGTCGTAGCTTGCGGGATGCCATGAAGACCACGCACGCTATCTTTTGGTAGTGGGGGTACCGGGATTTGCACGGTGTGAGGACAGTTGATACGTAGTATACAGGTTTTGGAGCGGAAATTTGTGTCCGTCTTATTCTCATTCGACGATGAGCACGGCGCTCACCACCTGATGTGTTGCCGATATGTATAACAACATGGGCTCGCCAGTGTTTGGTGCGCCAGGATTGGGTTGTTTCTAGGAGGGCCTTTATTTCCTCCAGTCCGGCAGTCGCCGCATCTGTCCATTCATAGTTATCAGTGCGCCGTAAGAGGCGATAGAGTGGTAGTGCCTTTTATCCTAATCTGGAGATAAAGCGGCTTAGCGTTGCTATGCATCCAGCTAGCTTTTGGACCTGTTTGAGGTCTCTTGGTCTAGTTAACTGTGACAGGGCTCGGATTTTAGCTGGATTTGCTTCGATTCCTCTATTGGAAACGATGAAGCCCAGCAGTTTTCTAGCGAGGACGCCGAAGACACACTTTTCTGGGTTGAGCTTAATGTCATACGCCCGGAGGTTGTCGAATGTAAGACGTAAGTCGTCTATTAGTGTTTCGACGTGTCTAGTTTTGATGACGATGTCATCGACATAAGCTTCTACTGTTTTGCCGATTTGTTTCTCCAGGCATGTTTGAATCATGCGTTGGTATGTGGGCCGGCGTTCTTGAGGCCAAAGGGCATGGTGTTGAAGCAGAATGGCCCATATGGGGTGATAAATGCTGTTGCAGCTTGATTGGACTCCTTCATTTTGATTTAATGGTATCCGGAATATGCATCGAGGAAACACTGTGAGTCGTGTCCTGCGGTGGCGTCGATGATTTGATCAATGCGGGGGAGGGGGAAGGGATCCTTAGGGCAAGCCTTCTTGAGGTCTTTGAAATCGTCACACAGGCGCCAGGATTTGTCCTTCTTTGGTACCATCACCAGGTTTGCCAACCACTCCGGATGTTTGATTTCTCTAATGAATCAGGCCTCGATGAGTTTGGCCAGTTCCTCCCCCATGGCTTGTCGCTTGGGTTTGGAAAAGCGCCGCAGTGTTTGCATGAGCGGTTTAAATCCCTTTAATATATTGAGGCTATGTTTGGCCAGCTCGCATGGGATCCCTGGCATATCTGAAGGGTGCCAGGCGAATATGTCCCAGTTTTCACGCAGGAATTCTTGTAGTGCGGTGTCAACTATTGGGTTCAGTTGAGCTCCGATAGATGCTGTCTTCTTGGGGTCCGTTGGGTGGACCTGGAATTTGACTATTTCTTCTGCTGGTTTGAAGGATGTGGATTTAGGGCGTTTGTCGAGGATCACGTCGTCCCTGTCCACTGTGGAGCGTAGTGCAGTTAATTCTTCGCCCGCGAGGGCTTCGGATAGCGCCTCCAGGGCTAGGGATGCAGTTTTGTTTTCAACGCGGAGTGCTATGTCTGAATCACATACGACAGTGATTATACCGTTTGGTCCGGGCATTTTATGCTTCATATACTCGTAATGGGGTATGTCCTGAAAGCGTGTAAAAGCATCCCACCCCAACAGGGCATGATATCCGCTGCTAAAAGGGGCCACTTGGAAAGTTATTTCTTCGGACCGATAGTTCTCTGGCGTGCCGAATACTACGACGAGTGTGATTTTGCCCGCGCATCGCGCCTCCCGACTAGGAATAATTCCTCGGAAGGTTGTGTTACTTTGCTTGATGCGGCTCCTATCTATTTCCATTTTATGGAGTGTGTCCTCATAAATGAGGTTTAGTCCGCTGCCGCCGTCCATGAGGACCTTGGTAAGTCGAAACCCATCCACGATGCGACTGAGGACTAATGCGGCTAGCGCTCGTACTGTTCTGTACTTTGGCTCGTCGCCGGCGTTGAATGTTATAGTCGTGTCGTTCCAGGGATTTATTGCAGCGATTTGGCAGACTTCGGCGAGCTCACGAAGCACCCTTTTGCGCTTGTTGTTTGAAGCGAATGTCTCAAAGACCGCCGATACTCTTGAGTTATCGTCCTCTGGGGGATGCTGTTCTGGGTCGTCCTTGATAAGGATGTCCTCGCCGCCCTTGGCTACCTGTCATAATATCCAACATGCTCTAAGGCTGTGGGTTGCCATGGTATCTGGTGTTGTATGTATTTTGCATGGGCCATCGAGCCACCCCATTAGAATAGTGTCGTGTCGCATAGCGGTTTTGTGTTTCTTGACTGTTGGACTGGGCGTGCCACGAGGGTGCGCCCTTTTCGCCTGTAGGGGGAGTTGAGTTGGGACTGATGGTTCCCAGCAAGCTGCCTGAGTTTTCCAGGTGCTCTCCATCGCGCTGTACTTTTGTACAATGGTTGCTAAGTCAGCGAATTTCAGTATGCAGTGGAGATTGATGGCGTTGAGGATTCCTTCGTCCGCGCAATTGTTGCAGAATGCTGATATTGCGTCCTTGTCACGCCAATCTTTTACCTTGTTGAGGGAGTCCTGGATTAGGGGGTGTTCGGATAGCCGAACTATACCTTCAGCCGGACTCCTGGACTATGAAGATACAAGATTGAAGACTCCGTCCCACGCCCGGAGGGGACTTTCCTTGGAACGGAAGGCAAGCTTGGCGATACGGATATGAAGATCTCCTACCATTGTAACCGACTCTATGTAACCCTAACCCTATCCGGTGTCTATATAAACCGGAGGGTTTTAGTCCGTAGGACAACATACACATCAACAATCATACCATAGGCTAGCTTCTAGGGTTTAGCCTCTCTGATCTCGTGGTAGATCTACTCTTGTACTACCCATATCATCAATATTAATCAAGCAGGACGTAGGGTTTTACCTCCATCGAGAGGGCCCGAACCTGGGTAAAACTTCGTGTCCCTTGCCTCCTGTTACCATCCGGCCTAGACGCACAGTTCGGGACCCCCTACCCAAGATCCGCCGGTTTTGACACTGACATTGGTGCTTTCATTGAGAGTTCCTCTGTGTCGTCGCCGTCAGGCCCGATGGCTCCTACGATCATTAATGGCGATGCAGTCCAGGGTGAGACCTTCCTCCCCGGATAGATCTTCGTCTTTGGTGGCTTCGCACTGCGGGCCAATTCACTTGGCCATCTAGAGCAGATCAAAAGCTACGCCCCTGGCCGTCAGGTCAGATTTGGAAGTTTAAACTACACGGCTGACATCCGCGGGGACTTGACCCTCGACGGATTCAAACCACTGCCGAGCGCGCCGCACTGTCACGACAAGCACGATCTAGCTCTGCCGCCGAACAGTGCCCTGGAGGCCGCACCCGCATCGGCTCCGACCCTTAGTTCGGAGCCAACCGCGCCGATCGAGGTTGGGCGGTTGGACGCCACCTCGGGGGCTGTAATCCTAATGGCGGTTGAGCCGAACACCAGCCCCGTACTCTACAAGACTCGTGACTCCATGGAGCCGGATTCTTCTCCGGACTCCGAACCCTCCGCGCCCCTGCCGATCGAATCCGATTGGGCGCCGATCATGGAGTTCACAGCCGTGGACGTTTTTCAGCACTCGCCTTTCAGCGATATCCTCAAGTCACTGAAGTCTCTCTCTTTATCAGGAGAGCCCTGGCCGGACTACGGTCAGGAAGGTTGGGGTACGGACGATGAATAAATTCAAAACACACCCACCACCCACTTTGTAGCCACTGTCGACGACTTAACCGACATGCTCGACTTCGACTCCGAAGACATCGACGGTATGGACGCCGATGAAGGAGATGATGAAGAACCAGCGCCTACTAGGCTGTAACACCCTCGATGCGACTATATCTCCCACGTGTCGAGGCACGACTTAGAGGCATAATCGCATTGAAGGCATATGTCGCAAGTTAGGCAATCTTCACAACATCCCGTGTAATATAGATAATAAAGGGGAGATAACAATAGTTGGCTTACACTCGCCACGTCAATCAAGTACATAAATAACATTACATCATCCAAACACTCATGGCCTGACTACGGCGCCAAAATGAAAGATAACCCAACATGCGACACGGTCCCAATCACCCCCAACCGGGCACCACTACTGATCATTGGGAAAGGAAACATAGTATCGTTGAGAGTCTTCATCGAACTCCCACTTGAGCTCATATGCGTCTCCTGGACCGGAATCATCGGGCCCTGCATCTGGTGTAATAGTAATCTGTGAGCCACAGGGACTCAGCAATCTCGCACCCTCGCGATCAAGACTATTTAAGCTTATAGGTAAGGCAAGGTAAATATGTGGAGCTGCAGCAAGCGACTAGCAAATATGGTGGCTAACTTATTCGCAAAAGAGAGCGAGAAGAGAAGGCAAAGCACAAGCAGGAAACTAGAGAGCAACCTGCGCAAACATTACTCCAACACCGTGTCCACCTCCCGGACTCCGCCGAGAAGAGGCCATCACGGTAACACACTCAGTTGATTCATTTTAATTAAGTTACGGTTCAAGTTATCTACAACCAGACATTAACAAATTCCCATCTGCCCATAACCGCGGGCACGGCTTTCGAAAGTTCAATCCCTGCAGGGGAGTCCCAACTTAGCCCATGACAAGCTCTCACGGTCAACGAAGGAATAGACCTCCTCCCAAGACATTCCGATCAGACTCGGTATCTCGGTAACTCAAGACACATCGACAGGTTAAAACAAGACCAGCAACACAGCCCGAATGTGCCGACAAATCCAGATAGGAGCTACACATATCTCTTTCTCAGGGCACACTCAGATGAGCGCTCCATACAACTAAAACCAAACCTCGAGTTTCCCCAAGGGGGCGCTGCACAGGACTCTAGTTTGGACCAACACCCAGAGGAGCACTGGCCCGGGGGGGTTTAAAATAAGATGACCCGCGGGCTCCAGAAACCCGAGGGAAAAAGAGGCTAGGTGGCAAATGGTAAGACCAAGGTTGGGCATTGCTGGAAAAGCTTTAATCAAGGCGAACTATCAAGGGGTTCCCATTATAACCCAACCGCGTAAGGAACGCAAAATCCGGGAACATAACACCGATATGACGGAAACTAGGGCGGCAAGAGTGGAACAAAACACTAGGAGAGAGGCCGAGCCTTCCACCCTTTACCAAGTGTATAGATGCATTAAGATAACAAGATAATATAATGATATCGCAACAAGTAAATGAATGTTCCAACGAGGAACGGCCTCCGACCTTCACCTGCAACTAGTAACCTATAAGAGGGGCTGAGCAAAGCGGTAACATAGCCAATCAACGGTTTGCTAGGTCAATGGTGGGTTAGAGGTTTGACATGGCAATTTGGGAGGCTTGCAAGCAAGTGGTAGGCATCATAGCATTGGCATAGCAAAAGAGCGAGCAAACTAGCATAGCAAAGATAGTAGTGATTTCGAGGGTATGATCATCTTGCTTGCACAGTTGTCAGAGTTGACTGGATCCTCGAAAGCAAACTCAACGGGCTCCTCGTTAGCGAACTCGTCTCCCGGCTCTACCCAAACAAGACAAACAAGCAACAAGGACACAATCAACCACGTGCAAGGATCAAGCGATATGATGCAATGATGATATGCTATGCGGGATGCGATGCGGGATGCAAAATGCAAGATATGACAGGAAATGCATGAACCTGGCCTCAACTTGGAAAACCAAGTATGCCACTGGAAAGATGAGATGAAATCGCTTGAAAACGATATAAAGAACGCCGGAATCGGAGTTACGGTTTGGAAATGGCAAGCGATTCAAAATGACACTGGTCTGCGATTTACAGCAAGTAGGCACCTAAATGCAATGAAATGAACATGCTACAGCAACCAAACATGACAAAAAAAATACATGGCAGGGATGCACACAAGATGCTTAACAAAAGTCTAGCACTGAGCTACGGCCAATTCATCCATTAATAGGTTCAAACAAGCATGGCAAAAATGCAAAATGCAAACAGATCTCAGACTTAGTGAAATCAACACTTGTCTGGAATTTCAGATCACATAGCCCTCTTCGAAGCCACAAAAATACAAGCTACAGGACCTGAAGATGGCAAAGTAAAGCATGGCATGGAGCTACTCAAAGAGCTTAACAAAAGTCCCTTAGTGACCTTGAGCCAAAAGGGATCAGAAAATACAATTGCAAGCACATGAACATAGCAAAAACATAATCAGTTTTCATACTTCGTGAAAACTGGCACATGCTGAAATATAACTCAAGTAGGCATGTTTACGAGCTTGATGCACTCAATACGGTGCAAGTCATGGCAAGACAAGCATACAGCCATCAAGAAGGCACAAAATACAAGCTAGGCATGGCAAGAACAATAGCATAGCATGCACGGGTCAACTACAACATCATCGGCAAAATTGCAAACAAGTTGACAATCTGCCCAGATTCACAAAGTAGCAAAAGTAGAGCTCGACTGACTCAAGCTAGGGTACTCCATAATTGCAAACAAAGACATGTATGGATAGAGAACTACAAGATTAACAAAACCCCCTTACTGATCATCCTCAAAAGAGGCACGGATCACTAGGAAACAACATGAACATATGGCATCATGAGATAAACAGCCCCAGGACTTAGTGAAAATACTAAGTCCCTGAAAACAGAATTAGCAAGTGCACCACTTTGCAAGCTTGCACAAGACACCACACACATCCTAAAAATATATGGGTTGCACCTTTGGAGAGATGAAAAAACCCTTAACAAAACATATGTAGAACTCATGGGCATAGCATGCACACATTAATCATGGCAAAAATGACAAAAGTGCTAAACGGAGTAGCAGATCTGACAATTAACTCAAGTAGCCCTCTTCTAACAGCATTTCGGGCATCAAGATGACCTCAAATGAAAATGATGCAATGGAATGAAATGATGTACTCTCCGAGATAAACATTTTGATATGCTATATGCATGAATCGAGGATACGGATGCAAAGTTACGGAGCTACGAACATGAGCACTTGGATCTGTAATTTCTGGGACTTAGTGAAAAAAACAACCTAGGGTTAGGGTTTACTGTTCACGCCAGATCTAGATAGGGATCGCACGGAGCCCGAGGATCACCGGCCGGAGTCTTCGCCGGAGTTCGTCGGAGAGGGAGAAGATGGCCGGGGGCGAGGCCGGAGGCGGCGGCCGGGACGGCGAGCGGCCCGCGGGGCGAGGCGGCGCGGCGGCCGAGGCCGGCCGCGGCTGCGGCGGCCCGGGCGACGAGGTGGCGACAGCGGTGGCGGGGCGGACCGTGGCGGCGCGGCACCGGAGGCGGCGGAGGCGGCGGCTTGGCGCGGGTGGCGGCGGAGGGAGAGGCGCGGGGCGCGCGGCCCGGGTGGCGGCGGAGAGGGCCCATGATGGGCATGGGCGGGCCGCGGCGGCGGCGGCGGCCGGGTGCCACGTGGCGCACTGCCACTGGCTGCGGGCGGCGGCTGCGGCGTGTCCGGCCGGAACGGACACGTCCGGCGCGTGTGGTGGATTTTTTTAGGGTTAGGGGGAGAGGATCCGCGAATTTGGAATGGGGGGTGTATATATAGGCATAGGGGGAGCTAGGAGAGTCCAAATGAGGTGCGGTTTTCGGCCACGCGATCGTGATCGAATGATCTAGATGATGGAGCAGAGTTAGGTGGGTTTTGGGCCAAAATGGAGGGGTGTTGGGCTGCAACACACACGAGGCCTTTTCGGTCCCTCGGTTAACCGTTGGAGAATCAAATGAAGTCCAAATGATAGGAAACTTGACAGGCGGTCTATCGGTAGTAAACCAAGGCCGCTTGGCAAGTCTCGGTCCAATCCGGAAATGTTTAATCCCCACACACGAAAGAAAGCTGGAAATGACCACCGGAGGAGAACGGAGCGCCGGAATGCAAAACGGACAACGGGGAAAATGCTCGAATGCATGAGACGAACACGTATGCAAATGCAATGCACATGATGACATGATATGAGATGCATGACAATGACAATAACACACGGAGACAAAACCCGAACCCGAGGAAATAAATATAACTTAACACCGGAAACGGCAAGAGTTGGACTACAAATTGGGAAAGTTACATCCGGGGTGATACATAGGCCCTTGAAAGCCACCTCGTCATATGACATATACATGGTGGACACCCCAAAAGAGGGAGAGGGCAATGGAACAGCGGAGGATGACCCCTCCAAGAAACAGCCCAAGCGTCGGCGTCAGCGGCACCGCTCAAAATCCCGCCAACACAAAAACGGTGATTCCAGCACGGGAGATAATAATACTCCGGAGAGTGCCGAAGAAAACCCCCTCCAGCAAGGTTTAGCACAGGAGGATGGAGAAACCAGCCCTCATGAGAGAGCGGCAGACAGAGAGGTCGAGGACGATAATTATATGCCTCCCTCCGAAGACGAGGCAGGCCTCGATGACGATGAATTCGTCGTGCCAGAGGATCCCGTTGAGCAAAAGCGTTTCCAACGCAGGCTTATGGCCACGGCAAGAAGCCTCAAGAAAAAACAGCAACAACTCAGAGCTGATCAAGATTTGCTGGTTGACAGATGGACTGAAGTCCTTGCGGCCGAAGAGCATAAACTCAAACGCCCCTCCAAGAGTTACCCAAAGCGCAAGTTGCTACCCCGATTAAAGGAGGAAGCACTTGATGCGGCCGAACGGCCACCTCGTGGCCGCGACAGAGAGGCCTCCCGGCCCTCCACTCAAGCCGCACCCCGTACCAAGTCACGGGAATATGCCCCGGACTTACGAGACATGTTGGAGGACAAGGCAAGGCAAACACGATCTATCTACGGATCGCGTGGGCACCATCACGGCACGCCCAAAACACAGCTTAAACCGCACCAGGGGCTGCCGATTTTTTACTTTTCTCTTACTTCCAGGACTCTACTCTTCGGAAGGCCTGTTCGGCAGTTCAATTGCCGCACAAATGATGCAAGGACCAGGGAAGCAGACAAGCCATGCCGCATTACGGAAACCCTAGGTGGTCTCTATCACGAGCAGTATACCTGTTTCGCATACTATTCCGCAGCTTGCCCCTGGAGCAGACATGTTAAATAGTCCAACTTTTCGTTTATCGCATTACTTGTATCGTTCTACTTTGATCGCGGCTATTTTAATAAATAATGCATAGCTTTCGTCTATTTTTTGCATTACCTTTTTTTATGTTCCTTAACGACATGTTGCACCCGTACACGTTGGTACGGCCAAAATACGCCAGGGGCTTTAGTACCCCTCGATATGGTGTGAGAAGTCCAAACACTTTAACAAGTGCGGCACCCCGAACTTATAGCATTATATGCATCGGCTCCGAATCATGTCTTGGGTCAATAGTTGGGTTTGCCCGGCTCCTATGTTTTGGTGCCTTATGTTCCGCTATATCAGCTAAGGTGGCACTAGGAGAACCACCGCGATTGTGCCCCAGTTGAGCTCGGTCGAGCACCCCAGTGGAGAAAGCTAAAACTGACCGTCATGATGAAGCAAGAGCTGGTCGCTGTTCGAGAGGTTTTTTCGAGTCCCTAAAGACTTATGCCGCTTAGGGCGAGGAGCCGGCTCTGTCCGGCCAAGGCGTGGATAGCGCCCCGAACTCGGTCTTCCGAATACTAGGGGCTTCGCCGAAATTTAAAATTATAGAATTCTATGGCTAAGTGAGAGTGTTCACGCATTATAGTCCAATTGCCTCGTTCATTGGGCTGAGCGCCTCCCTCGAAGGACCCAAATATGGGAAAAAGAGCGCCCAGGTTTATCCCCGAACACCCCAGCACTAGCGGCAAGGGGGCAGAAGCCGACGAGTCACCATCTCTCAGTATTGATAAACAACCGCACAGAAGGTAATATTTTAAATTCAAGCAGCATTGCTTAGCGCATATGAACAAGTTTTCAGCGTACAGGACAAAACGAGCGAGTTTTACTCGAAAATTACATCCATAGTACATTCATCCGCCACAAGGCGGGCACCCTTCAGAACATCCTTATAATAATTCTCGGGCTTGCGATGCTCTTTCCCCGGCGGTGGCCCGTCCTTCACAAGCTTCTCAGCATCCAGCTTGCCCTAGTGCACCTTAGCACGGGCAAGGGCCCTACGGGCACCTTCAGTGCAGACGGAGCGCTTGATGACTTCGAGCCTTGGACAGGCCTCCACCAGCCGCTGCACCAGCCCGAAATAGCTCCCAGGCTGAGCCTCTCTGGGCCACAGCCGAACTACGAGGGCCTTCATGGCCTGTTCGGCCGCCTTGTGGAGCTCGACTAGTTGCTTCAGCTGGTCGCTCAGGAGCACGGGGTGTCCGGCCTCAGCGTACTGAGACTAGAACACCTTCTCCGTCAAGCTGCCCTCCTCGGCTCGATAGAATGCGGCAGCATCAGACACACTCCAGGGAAGATCTGCGAACGCGCCTGGAGAACTCCGGATTCGGGTAAGTAACAAGTAACTCACGCTTATGTGTTTGCCTTGCATAAAGAATGCCTTACCCGCCGCTATCTTCTTCACCTCATCCAACTCCTGGAGGGTCTTCTGGGATTCGACCTTGGCAGACTTGGCACTTTCAATAGCCGCCACGAGCTCGGACGCTCGTGTCCTTGAGTCACGCTCCAAACTCTCATGTTTTTCCATGAGAGCCTGGAGCTCTTGCCGCACCTTGCCAACCTCGGCCTCATACTTCTCCCGCTCGGTGCGCTCCGAGGCCGAATTCTTCTCGGCCTCGTCCAGCGCTTGCTTAAGGGTCGCCACCTCAGACGTGGCCCTACAATAGCCAGGATAATCCTGTCATTTTTTGCAATTGCACCTTTTTATATGTATATTTTTAACAAGGTATTTCTTACCTTCATTGTCCTCGAGCTGCTTCTTGGCACGCTCGAGCTCTTGCTCGGACCTTTCGAGGTCCTGCTTTAGCATGTCCACTTCCGCAGTCAGTGCGGCGGACGCAAGCAGGGTAGCCTGCACATGCATATTGACTCATTTTTGTTAGACTCCTGCGAATTCTATTTGATCCTCTATTCGGCTTTTCTTCCTGAACGCCAAACAGAGCATCAGGGGCTACTGTCTATGCGGTACTATTATTTACACTTTCTTTACTTACCTCGAAGCCTATCAAAAGGCTAGTACAAGCTTTAGTCAATCTGTTTTTTGCGGACTGAACCTTCTGGACCACCACACTCATAATAGCGCGGTGCTCCTCGTCGATGGAGGCGCCTTGGAGCGCCTCCAGCATATTGTCCGGCACTTCTGGTTGGACGGAGGCCATCCGCACGGTGGACTTGCTCCTCTTGGAAGGAGTTCCCCCGCCAGACTCTGGAACCTTTGAAGATTCCGGAGCAGTGTCCGGCCTAGAGCCGGGCTTGGAGCCCTGAGGGGTTTCATCCCCTTTACTCCTGGAGTCCGGGAGGTCGCCTTGCGGCGCCTCCGGGACCACCTCCTCCCTGCTCGGAACCTGTTGGGACAACACCTCGATGTCGTCCGTAGGGCGGGGGCAGGAAGCCGTCGGAAGCGAGTTCACATCTGACGAGTCCAGTGAGCCGCTCGACGACGCGTCGAGCTGGTCTTTGGGTGGGCTGCATAAGCATATTCGACATAAGGGAAAGCTGTGCAATAAACGAATACTATGAATTACTCCGGTATCCGGATACTTACGAGTTTGCCAGGGGCTTGGCCCTGGGCTGCCACTCATCTCCACCGTCGTCGGCGTCGGCGGAGTAGTCCGGAGGAAGGGTTTTCCCCTTCTTGGACCCTCCGGCCTACTCAGAGAGGGCGGCCTTCCTTTTCTTCCCTTCCCCCGCTGGAGGGGGAGGGGTCTCTTCTTCCTCCTCCTCGTCTTCACGGGAGGAGTGCATCTTGGATTCGTCGGATCCGACACCTCCGGGCGTCGGGCACTCTTTCGAGTCCCCGTGGCCTTCTTCTTGACCTTGTTCTCCGGCACCACATAGGGTGCCGGAACCAGCAGCTTTGCCAAGTGAGAGTCCACTGGGCCTTCGGGCAAAGGAGCCGGACAGTTGATCTGTCCGGACGTCACCTGCCAATCCTGTCAAAGGTAAGGGAGCTTAGATCCCGCATAGAGTCAAACTATGGAAAACTGGTACCCTGTAAAAGGAAAAAACAGCTTACCACGAGCGCGTGACGCTGCGTGCTGAATCCGCGATCCTCGATAGCGGATGCAGGAGCCTCGGCGCCCTTGAAAAGCATCCTCCAGGCATCTTCGTACGTCGTGTTGAAGAGCCTGTTTAGAGTTCGATGCTGCGCCGAGTCGAACTCCCACAGATTGAAGGCCCGTCGTTGACACGGGAGGATCAGGTGGATGAGCATAACCTGGACTACGTTGACAAGCTTGAGCTTCTTGTCCACCAGGGTTTGGATGCATGTTTGGAGTCCGGTCAGCTCTCCTTTTTTATCCCAAGACAGGCGTGTCTCCTTCTAGGAGGTGAGCCGCGTAGGGGGGCCGGATCAAAACTCAGGGGGTGCGACCCATTTGGCGTCGCGCGGCTCGGTGACGTAAAACCACCATGATTGCCACCCCTTCAAGGTCTCCACAAAGGAGCCCTCGAGCCACATGACGTTGGCCATCTTGCCAACCATGGCACCGCCGCACTCCGCCTGGTTGCCGCGCACCACCTTTGGCTTGACGTTGAAAGTCTTAAGCCATAGGCCAAAATGGGGGCGGACACGGAGGAACGCCTCGCAGACGATGATGAATGCCGAGATGTTGAGGACGAAGTTTGGGGCCAAATCGTGGAAATCCAGGCCGTAGTAGAACATGAGCCCCCGGACAAATGGATGCAGAGGGAAGCCCAGTCCACGGAGGAAATGGGGGAGGAATACCACCCTCTCATGGGGCCTAGGAGTGGGGATGAGCTGCCCCTTTTCGGGAAGCCAGTGCGTGATGTCGCTAGCCAGATATCCGGCCTTCCTCAGCTTTTTGATGTGTCCCTCCGTAACGGAGGAGACCATCCACTTGCCTCCCGCTCCGGACATGACTGGAGAAGGTTGAGGTGGTAGTGCGGGCTTGGGCGCTGGAGCTCGAGTGTGCAAGAATGGATAGGCAAAGGAGGAAGAAGGCGTGGGTGAAAAGGTGGATCCTTATCCCCTTATATGGGTGGACGCAACTACGTGTCCCCACCAGCCTGGTAAAACTCGCTTATCTCCAAGCGCCGTAATCAATGGCGCGGTTGGGTTACCCACGCCCGTATTGATGAGAATCCCGGAATAAGGGGAATCGCTTTAACAAGACGTGCCAAGGAAACCGCCTCGCATAACGCGCTAAGATGGGACAGTAAAACGGTTCGAATAAAAGCTTGGCCATGGTGTGATGTCACACTATGGAGTACGTAAGCAGATTAGATTTGTGTAAATATTATTCTTTCTATGGCAATACCTGGAAACTTATTTTGCAGAGCCGGACACTATCTTTGTGTTCAAAATCTTCTATGAAGTACTTGGAGGAGGAACCCGCCTTGCAATGCCGAAGACAATCTGCGCGCCGGACTCGTCGTCGCTGAAGCCTGGTTCAGGGGCTACTGAGGGAGTCCTGGATTAGGGGGTGTTCGGATAGCCAAACTATACCTTCAGCCAGACTCCTGGACTATGAAGATACAAGATTGAAGACTCCGTCCCGCATCCGGAGGGGACTTTCCTTGGCGTGGAAGGCAAGCTTGGCGATACGGATATGAAGATCTCCTACCATTGTAACCGACTCTATGTAACCCTAACCCTATCCGGTGTCTATATAAACCGGAGGGTTTTAGTCCGTAGGACAACATACACATCAACAATCATACCATAGGCTAGCTTCTAGGGTTTAGCCTCTCTCATCTCGTGGTAGATCTACTCTTGTACTACCCATATCATCAATATTAATCAAGCAAGACGTAGGGTTTTACCTCCATCGAGAGGGCCCGAACCAGGGTAAAACTTCGTGTCCCTTGCCTCCTGTTACCATCCGGCCTAGACGCACAGTTCGGGACCCCCTACCCGAGATCCGCCGGTTTTGACACCGACACTTGTCCTTGACAAGGAGGAATCTGGCCCCGAAGTGGTGGACCGTTTCCTGAGAGTGTTGTTTTATGCTCATGAGAGCATCTATGTATGGGTGGGTGGGTGGAATTAAATCCGAACCCCGACCTGACCGATTATCCGTAGTCTAACGACCTTCCGGGCTTAACAGTCTGGGTTCCAAAATATCTTCTGATTGTTTAGGACCGCCGTCCGATGCTATGTTCAGAGGGCTGGTTGCATCCTTTCGCGGGTGAGTATCCGGCTCTTCCTGATCCGCGATCCGAACATAGTTCATCTTTGGTATAGAAGAAGATAGTTGTCCTCCTCCCCGACTACCGCAATCTGGTGGGTGACCGGTAGGGTCTCGATTTCTCCTTGATCGGTTTTAGGCCTAATCCGATCGTAGTCTACTCCCAAAGCGGCGATGCGATCTAGGAGTTCGTTCAAAGACGAAAACTCTATCAGATCCATCTGCTTGGAGTGCTCGGAGTTGATGCGAAGGTGGTTTTCGATGGCCCGAGAGGTCATCGTCAGCTCAAGGGCCGAACGAGCAATCATAGTAAAGCCACCTAGCCGGAGGGTTTGGCCTGGGGCCAGAGCTCCCCAGGAGGTGATATTGTCTTCCAGGACAAGGCGATCCATCGAGCCTTTCGTTGACGGCACAATGGAACTCTCAATGAAAGCAACAATGTCGGTGTCAAACCGGCGGATCTCGGGTAGGGGGTCCTGAACTGTGCGTCTAGGATCGATGGTAACAGGAGACGGGGGACACGATGTTTACCCAGGTTCGGGCCCTCTCTATGGAGGTAATACCCTATGTCCTGCTTGATTGACCTTGATGAATATGAGTGTTACAAGAGTTGATCTACCACGAGATCGTAATTGGCTATACCCTAGAAGCCAAGCCTGTATGACTATGGTAATGAGTATATCGTTTCCGGACTAACCCCTCCGGTTTATATAGACACCGGGGGGGATCTAGGGTTACATAAAGTCGGTTACATAAGAAGGAATATTCATAGTTGGTCGCCAAGCTTGCCTTCCACGCCAAGGAGAGTCCAATCCGAACACAGGTACATTCTTTGGCCTTCATGTCTTCACAGCCCATCAGTCCAGCCCACGGATAACAGGCCGGACGCCCGAGGACCCCTTAGTACAGGACTCCCTCATGCAGCGCCTCTATATCTGGCCGCATCACGACGTAGCTCCGATGGAGTACGTCTGTGTTTGTCGGCTCGGGCGTGACTAGGTTTGTCACGTTCGAATTGGTAGCCATCGTCACGAGTCAAGGAACGTCCTGGCGAGTTGTAAATTGATTGGGTATATCCTGCCCTATTATCTAGGGCCTGCCGGAGGTCATATGTATGACCGCGAACTGTTTTGTCTTTATTTTTACGTGGCGGTGGGGCAAGCTGCTGTTCGGCCTAAGTTGCCGCTCTATCCCGACCACGTGGTGGTTGGTCTGCCATACTGTCCCGTCCGCGTAGTGGTCGATCGGCCACATTACACGAGGGAGGTATGGGCTCCGGCGCCTCTTCATTGAACTGAGGTAGCAACCTTCGCTTCGGGTAACCCTTGGCTGGACATCTGAGGCCGTATTCTTCGGCTTCCAGAACATCAGTCCACCTGTCGACGAGCAGATCTTGGTTAGCTTGAAGCTGATGTTGCTTATTTTTCAGGCTCCCTGCGGTGACTATTAGCTGGCGTTTGAAGCGCTCCTGCTCGAGAGGTTCCTCTGGCACGATGAAATCTTCATTGTCAAGGCTTTCCTCATCCTCGAAGAGCAGACGATAACTACCGTCCTCCGAGTCGTTGGGCCTGGCCTGTTTGTCGGGGCTAGCTTGCCCGTTTTCTTGCTCCTCCTGTTCGGATGTTACCTCAGCAAGGTCTTCATTGTTTTCGGCATCGTTCAGAGTATTATTTTCTCCGGTGCCAGCATTTCTATCTTTTGAACGACATGACTTAGAGCGGCGCCGAGGACACCGGAGTTTTTGCTGTGTCTCAGGAGGTTTATTCTCGACTGGATTTTCTTTGTCATCGTCGTTGGTTTCTTTAGGTGTATCCACCATGTACACATCGTACGAAGAAGTGGCCATCCAGCGTCCAGTAAATGGCAGATTTTGGTTTTGCTCCACGTCAGCATCGTCGTCCATACCGTCGATGTCTTCGGAGTCATAATCAAGCGTGTCGGTTAAATCCTCAACCATGGCTATGAAGTGGGTGGTGGGTGGGAAGCAAAATTCTCCATCGTCAGCCCCTAGTTCGAATCGGACATAGTTCGGCTGTGAATCCCCTGCCAAGGACAGGTTCTTTAATGAGTTTAGCACGTCGCCCAAAGGCGAGTGCTGGAAGATGTCTGCGGCCCTGAATTCAAAGATCGATAAACGGTCAAGTTCGGCGTCCGCCGGCTCACATGGTTCGGAACTTATGACCGGAGACGAGTTCGGAGTTCTGGTGGCACAAGTATCGTGTGGGATTAAGTCTATGTGTGGCTCCAATGCCGGGGAATCTGTGGCCTCCGCAGCGGGCTTGAGCTTCCGGTCCTTGGATGGCACAGTCAGCTCCAGATCTAAGGCCAGACCGGTTACAGGAGCTGTCTCCTGGATGCGGTCCGATGACAGATTTAGGTCATGTCCATTGGGGTGACCATGAGTGGTTGTCGCCGTCTCGAATCCGGTGAAGATCAAGTCTCCACGGATGTCCACAACGTAGTTCAAGCTCCCAAATCTAACCTGGTGGCTAGGGGCGTAGCTATCAATCTGCTCCAGATGGCCAAGCGAGTTGGCCCGCGGTGCGAAGCCGCCGAACATGAAGATCTGTCCAGGGAGGAAGGTCCCGCCTTGGACAGCATCATTGTTGACGATTGAAGGGGCCATCAAACTTTTTGAGGATGGCACAGTGGAACTCTCAATGAAAGCACCAATGTCATTGTCAAAACCGGCGGATCTCGGGTAGGGGGTCCTGAACTGTGCGTCTAAGGTCGATGGTAACAGGAGACAGGGGACACGATGTTTACCCAGGTTCGGGACCTCTCTATGGTGGCTATACCCTACTTCCTGTTTGATTGATCTTGATGAATACGAGTATTACAAGAGTTGATCTACCATGAGATCGTAATGACTAAACCCTAAAAGTCTAGTCTGGCTATGATTATGAGGATTCGGCCTATCTACACACCTAGCCCTTCGGTTTATATAGACACAGGAGGGATCTAGGGTTACAGAGAAAGGAATATTCATAGTTGGTCGCCAAGCTTGCCTTCCACGCCAAGGAGAGTCCTATCCAGACACGGGTAGAGTCTTCTGTCTTTGTACATGCATGCAACACTGAAATGTACCCTTGCACGCACACAACACTCACACGCCTGCATGCACACAACACACGACGCAAGACACATGCTCAACCTATACGTGCATGCACCCTTTGTTAAGGACATGGATTGTTACGGGTATTAATCAATCTTATCCGTGATAAGCAGAACATTGATGTTTGCAGTGGTCTTTATGAATCACAACGTATCAAACGGGCTATCAACATAGTAGGCTTATCTACATGAAAAGGATGATGTTACACTCAGTGAACAATCATCGGTTTATGAAATGCCCGCTTCTAACTGCTCTGGCCCACCAAAGGTTCCTCTGATGTGCGATGCCTACGTTGGGTCACTGACATGTAGGCCATGTATTGAAAGATCCCACGCGTCAGTGGAAGAAAGGTGCGGTGTCCTACGTCAGAGTCGAGGGCACCACTCGCTGCACGCCCAGCTGAACATGCCTCCTTGCCGCATTCAAATGCCTCCATGAAACCCGCCCATGTGGAAGCCGAGAAACCCACTCTGGACACACATCGGTTCATGACCAGGCCGACATTAAACGCAATGCCAACCGAGCTCCTCGCGTCTGACGTCTATTTAATCTCCTATTTAAACAAGGCCAAACGCCGGCCAAGAATCGCACACCTCCACCGCTCCCCTATCTCCTCCTTCACCATTTTGTCCACTCTTACAATGGCTTATGAAGAGTAGTTATTCTGCACAAGCCATTTGTCTAGGTTTGTATCTCTCACAGACACCCATGTAGGTGGCAGGCGTGCACGAAGAGAAGAGGTGCACGCACGGTGCACGTACTCCTGTCTCTTTCCCAACCACACCCGCACGGGTACACGATGGAGCTCATTTCTGTACGAAAAGGCAGCCCACGTGGTAATTTGACCATGTACTAGTTGTCCACTTGTTGGAGGGAGGATCGTCTACCATGGGTGAACAAACAAATTGCGACTTGACGTGTTATGTTAAAAAAGAGGCAAACCATGTGGGGCCTACCTTAGAGGCAAGGCTCTATACACTGGAGTACTTTTGACGTATTCCATCAACTCGCAGAACGAGGAGAAGCTTGCTTAGTATGCCATCTCCCCCGCCACGGGCGCGGTGGCTCGCAGGATGAGGTGAAGCTTGCTTACTAGTAGTAGTACTGTACGCCTTACGCCCGCTCCCTTGCCCACGCGCGTGGTGGCTCGCGGGACGAGGAGACAATTTTATTACTCCCTCTGTTTACTCCTCGTCCCTACTACCTTGGTTAGAGAGATTATCATATTGTTTGGAATATATATGTCCTTTAGTACTCCCTTCATTTACTTATACAAGGACACTATAAAAAATACATTTTGCATCTATACAAGGCCACAAATAGTAATCGAGACAAAAGTTACTACTCCCTCATTTCCAGTTTATGGCTCAATTTCAAAATCTCTCCAACCAAGGTAGACGGAGAGTAGTCGAATTAATTTCGTACTCCTAGTTTGCACAAGTAATTAGTACGCTCATTTTTCTCAAGAAGTTATGTTTACCAAGGATTAATTAGAATGAATGCATGAATGACCACTAAATTTTCATGAACTTCTACATGCATTGGTGAGTTTTCTCTTGACACTGCTTGCATCGGGTGATCTAACGCACCTCGAAATCCAACATGTGATGGTACTACTACTAGTAGTAGAATTGAGACTTATAAAACGGAAAAAAGAATGTTTTTAAGATGAGCCCTATAAACCCTAGTGGGTACGTACTCCGTAAAATCAGATTTTCCCAAAACTAAGTCGCTCAACCTTTATTTTCTTGTTTCCCTTCCTGCCCCCTTGCCTCGAACAGACTATGCCAAACTCCACTGCCTGCCGCGCGGGAAAAGACCTGCCCTCGCATTTTTAGTCCGGGTTTGTATCGATGGATCGCGCGAAGCCGCAAAAACCCAAGTCATGTCTTGTACTCCTTTGTTGACGCTCGCTTTCATGAATTATGTACTTCCTGTCGCCGACATGTGGGACATATAGAAACCAGGTCGACATGTCAAGCACCAAATAACAGTGCAGAAAGGGGGGACGCACCCCAGTCGTACCGCCCAAGTAGTAGTAGTAGTAGTAGTAGTAGTAGTAGTAGTAGTAGTAGTAGTAGTAGTAGTAGTAGTAGTAGTAGTAGTAGTAGTAGTAGTAGTAGTAGTAGTAGTAGTAGTAATGAGCAATGAGACGTCAAATCACAATGCCGCACCTTCCCAGACGGACGAAGCAACCATTATTTCACACTTTGGTTCACCATCATCTCAAACCATGTAGTATTGCTGCTGCCTCAAGAGGGACACGCGCATCGCCTTGGTACATGATGACACGTGGGACCGCATGATAGGCCATGCTCCCCCGCCGATCGCTCGGTAAAATCACCTCATTTTTACTACTATACTTCCTCCGTATTGGTTTACATGGCATGCACATCATTCTAGGTTGAGAATTTAACTGTCTATATATGTGATGAATAGTATATGTTTAGAAACTACATCCGCTTAATAATCAAGTGATATACTTTTTGTGACATAGTAACTCATATTTAGTTAGTCAAATGGATGACCTAGAACTACGTGCACGCCCCATAAACGAAGACGCCTAAAAAACGAGACGGAGAGGGTAGTGCAGTATGTATCTTTTTAGATCAATATAGTCGGGATTCACCAAGGAGCAAAACCAAGTGGTAGGCTGCACCTGTCATGTTGGCGTAGCAACTCAAGCAGGGTTAGTCCGCACACGAAATGGCGACACACTTAACATGACCCCTTTGTCCAACATCTGGCTCATCCACCGTCTTGTTCCATGTGCGATGCACCAAATTATAGTTCGGAGCAGCGGTTGGAATTGGAGGCACCCCGGTCGTAGCACCGCATTAGTAGGAAATGAGTGATGAGGGGTCAAATCACAAAGCCCCACCTTTCCCACATTAAGCTGGACGGACGAAGCAACCATCATTTCACTCTAGGGCGCACGAGCATAAAGAAAAGAGAAAACCAATGATGCGTGCGCAGCTACCTAGGGCACCCTATGGTCCGGTCTCCACTATAGATCAGTTTTTTTAAAGTGCCTCCACTACAAATCGGCTTCTCCCTCATCCTCTTGAAGAAAACCGATGATGCGTGCGGTGGTAGGTTTTGTAGGAGTACTACTGTTGCGTTAGGGGCCATGTCGTATTAAACGGGTGAGGGATTGAGTTTGAGTCGACGCCTTAAATATGTGTGGGCCGCTTGGTTTTAGGGGAACGAGGCAGCATTTTGGGTTCGGGGACCAGTGGAGATATAGTACGTACAAAAAATTGTGGACATAGGTTCGACCAAAAGGCAATGATGCATGGGCCCTGCATTTTGATATACTCGGGGTCGCGTGAAATTTGCTACTCTACTGAAAACTAGTAAGGTACACATGCATTGAACACATGAGATTTCGAAACCAAATTAGGAATAAATACACACTATAGCATGTAAAGCTTTGAGTCATATATGCATGATGTAGATGTTCGTTTAGTTCTTATAGTTCATCTCATTCAAAATCAATTAGTTTTATAAAAATGTTAAGATTCATGGGGTTGTGCATTGTAAAGCATAAAGTAAAAAACAAATAATGGCAATTCATTTAGAAAAAAAATCAATCATGAGACGGAAGATTCTAGAACAAAGGAGAAGTGCTTGTGTTTTGAGGTTTGTGCATTATGCTTAAGTTCAACCATGGAGTCTTCTAAATTGTACATGTGGCAGATTTGGTGGAATGTTGATGATATCCAACGGCCAGTAGTTCACGGATTTGCCATCTCTACACTGTCGGATTAGCTTCATCCAGCGACCATCTTTCAAAGTTATTCGCACACTATATAGTTCTTGTGCCATAGTTGCATGTCTTGGAAAAAAAGCTACTAGTGGGTTGTGCTAGCTATTTAGGAATAGAAGATGTATACATGGAAGTTGCAGGGAAAGAGATGACATGGAGTATCTCAATTCCTATGAGTAGGGATTGGAAAAGAGATGTCATTTGGTTAACATCATAGGAACTTTTATATTGAATCTAGAGATGACATGTATCTCAATTCCTATGAGGAGCGATTATAAAAGAGATGTAATTTGGTTCATATCATAGGAACTTTTCTATTGAATATACGCTAATGCTTATTTTCCTTTGATATTATGGGAGTATAGGAATCCATTCATATGAACCAAGTGGCTCTAAAGCTACAGAAATGATATCATGTTTATTTCCTTTGAAATGTGGAGTATATGAATCTATTCCTATGAACCAATTGGGTCTAAAGGAAAAAATCCTATAAAAATCATATCATATAGAGTTCCTATGATATTCCTCCACACCAAAGGATGGTTGAAATTGTTGCAGGTGATACGATGGTCTTTCTTTGTAGACTCCTCCCCCATCTTTATAGTTACCTCTCGGAGATGGATGGAATGATATATACAAGGTATTCTACATGTACAATTTGGTACACAAAAACTCGGTAAAAGTTTGCGAGGTTCGAATTTTCAATAAAGCTATATGCACTGCATTTTGGAACGGAGGGAGCATACGGTAGTTGTTAACACTCACGTGGAAGATTTGTGTGTAGGAGGAGTGGCTGTTCTGTTAAATGACATGGCAAAACTGACACTGTCGGATGCCGATCTAATGCTTCTTACGGCGTTCGTCAGGAAAAGGCTTGGGCAAACATTTGTTGGATAATGATTTATGGACACATGCATTGCATTGATACGTGCCCCCCTCTCTCTCACGCACACGCACTCTCACGAGTCACGACTCTCCCGAGTCCTCTCGCACCCACCGTCTATCTGCAAGTAGACATCACACACATATGTGCTCTTCACACCCTACCCTCAGAACTTCTAAAAAACAAAAGACGTCACGCACATTTTATTTTAGCTCACACGTCACACACTTATACTATTACTCTTGTGACGAACGTTCTTTGGGCATAGTATATTGTACTCTTACAAAGAGAAGCGGTGCACGCACGCACTAGTTCTCTCGGGTACACCTAGGAGCGCAATTTTTTGAAGCTGGTACAACAAAATCACTCCACTATATATATAAGCAGGAGCCTTAGCGCTTGCTTTACTAGGTTTCCTCTCGTTCACTCTCTCATGCTCTCCAGGTCTAAGCAAGACATAGGTGGCCACACTCTCTCTTAGCTCACGGCTGGTCACAAATCCGGCCAGACAACCTCGAGCGGGGCAGGGGTGTAGGTGCATCGTTCACGCTATCGTTGGCGGTGAGGGAGGAGACCAACGGCTGCCCGCGCGTCCCGATAGGCGGCTGTGCCGTTCTCTCCAAGAGAGCGCTAGCTCGGGAGGGCCTCCAACCCCTTCTTCCTCCCTGCGGTATTGTGGCCAAGATGCGGCCTCCCGACGCCGTCTTTTCCACATGCCGACAACCCTCAGCTATATATTCCTTCGAAACCTACCTTTCTCTACTTCCCCAGCTCCCCACTTGGCTTCGTGTGGATCTTTTTCTACTTCCGTCCGTTGTTCCAAAGCCACATAGACTTTTACTATCATTAGAGGTAAAGCTAGTTCATACAGTCGACTCTAAGAGTTGGTTCAAATAGGGAAGAAAGTGGGAAAGCTGTAGCATGAATCTAGGACTTGGTTCTAGGAGGAAACGGGGGAAAGTAGTAGGTACTGGCTACCCAACTGGTCTCTTGGTTGAAAAGACGAAGAAAGCATGGTGGATGGCGAAGGGTGGGGGGAAGTGGACCTATCTCTTAGTTGAAAAAGGAAAGAAAGTGACGGGTGTTGGGGGACAACGCAAATGAGAATGAGCAGGTCTAGATTTCCTATGCTCACATAGGAAAATGTCACCGAGGAGATAAAAAATGGGACAAATGCAGACATGCTGACTGAGTGTTTGCCGCTCTTGGCAACCACATATGCCTCACCACTTTATGCCCCTGCTGTCCCTATGCCCATATCGCTACCATTAATGTAAAATCACATGAAACATTAAGCAATGGCAACTAATGCCACTATAAGTAATGGTCTAGTGCGCTCGATCAATTGAAGCAATGCCACCACCATTTTATGAAGTGCTTCCGTCTTGCTTTATTTCCCATGAATTGTGTTTTTGCAGTTACACTTAAATATCACACCGCTAACATTGCTTCATCCCAGTGGAACTACACAAATTTGATTGCACATTTACTGACCATGTGCAACTCTCATGACAGTAATACTAATGATGTTGTTCTGCATGTTAATCTAGTGGCAGTGTTGATGTGATGTGATGCTACTTACTTAAGGACACTTTCATACTGTCAATCTAGTGCCAATTATAACACAATAGATGATGTTATTAATCATACGCCACTACAAATATCTATCACTATTTAAATAATCGTATTTCGTATTTGCGCAAACAGGGATGCCTGTCTCCATATCGTTTCGGGATGTCTATCTCTGTATCGTTTCTATCCGCGCAATCAAAAGCACACACCTCAGTTTTAGTAGAACTATGCAAAATGAGATGGCTATCCCTTGTTGCCATTGTCTAACCACCCGTCTTCCAGGTATTCCTACATTGGTAGTTACTAGGTAGAATCACCAATGCAATATAAAAGAAGTTGATTCGTACGTTTTACTTCCTGATTGCAGTGTAGGGACGAGCGAAAACAACTGCATCCTAGTCCGGAATGCACTTTCTACCAGTTCATCCATGGACCGAGGACTAGCTGGCACGGCTGCATGGAGGTTTTTTGGACAGGTGCGCGGACAAGAGGCATTGTGGTCTGCTTATTTCTGCAAATAGCGGTGCTTAAATATAGTGGAATGCACAAGAGTTTTAGCTGGTCAGTACACTACATGGTTCAGTTCAGCATTCCAGCTAAGAACACAATTATAATTGATTATTCTGGAATGAGAGAACCTAACCCTAGATGGTGGCAATAATAAAAAACCAGAGTGAACTCCAGGAAATTTAAGCCTGCCGGGAGGCCCTTTGCTCAGAGAAGCCTTGCTTCTTTTTTCTGAGTTGTAAATCTTCTCACAACTTTGTCTTTTGCTGTGAACTAGTATATGTTTGTTATGTTCTATGAATCATTGAGATGTATAAAATTGCTTAACTTATGCTTTTCAAGTTTTTTATGAAGCCGAGTTTAATGTGAGTGTTCCACATGAACGCTGGACTAGCGTGTGAACGTTTGGAATTTACATTGTGGCCTCAGTTAACTACATGAACCACTGTAACAAGATACATAGTTGCTTATATGTCAGACAGCAGATTGTTGATTGTTAGCTGGTCGATAGCCTAGTGTTAAAGCGAGCTGAGCCAATGTGCCTTGTTTTGCACAACTTCTTACAAGTGGGGTAGCACCAACAGTGTTTACAAGTACTTATGTATATGTCAGCGCACAGTTCTCGAACGAGTACTCTATTTCATCAAAACACACACTGCTCGTATGATAAACCGTGACAACTTATGTCTTACCATGCCATATTCATGAAAAAACTAGTGATGACGCATCTGTTTCGGCAACAATTACGATGGTTCTCACATGATTCACGGGCACAAAAAAGTAGCAGCAGTTCCCATAGACAGATTCAAACAGAGTACTAGCCCCAGAGGGCTAGATAACAAGCAAGGTTCAGATAATTAGACACAATCCAAACTACTATTAAACACTAGCTGGGGCAACTATTTCATGCCTCGATCTAATTTGGGCTGGACACAGGACGGACCTTGCCATGAACATCATTGAGGACATCCGGCAACAGCTCAATCCTATGAACCTTCATGAAGACAACCTTGTGGCCTTGCCTCTCATAAACTTGTTTGTGGAGGCATGCCACATCATCTTCCTGCGTAAGCTTGACAAGAACAGTATGCCTCACAAACGAAGGAGTAGCTTTGAACTTCTTGTGCTTCAGTACACTCTGGACAACACGCCTGACAACAGTGAGGCTGGAATACAACTCTTCATTGGTATAAGCGCAAATGGCTTCCAGGATCCAACAGCCTAAAAACTCTGTTTTCCCAGTGCGTATATTCAGGTCATCCGCCTCATAGCGAGTGACATGTACAACCACACAATCCTTGTCTGAATCAGGTCTCTAATTGAAACAGAAACAAATTTTGAATTACTTTCTAGTATAAGAAACACAAGTTATTTAAACCACTATGTATAGCATGGCATCGAAGCTAATAAAATTTTGCATTATTGATCACCACATACTTAGATGAAAAACCACAATCAAGATTGGCAAAGAAGAAAATCACCTTGGGCAGCTCAGCAGGGGGGGTCTCCACCTACATACTACCTTCTAATTTGGTGGATGGAATTTGGGCCCACGCGCTGCATGGCCCGCATGTCGGTGAACAAAAGTATAACAGCATTCAATAGAGGGAGACGTTTCAATGACCTAGGAGGAGCCAGAAGCGGTATTGTCTCCACTGTACTAGTAGTAATTGTTTTTCTGGGTAGCTGTAGAGTGTCCCCACTGTACTAGTAGTAATTGTTTCTCGGGGCCCAAGACAAAACAGCCCATCCACCCTAGTACATAGTAAAATCAATTCAAAAGTCCATATATTTACAGAATGAGAGGCGCTACCCACACCTAGCACACCGCCCCCCAAAAAACATGGGTGTTCTTCTTCCTCCTCACTCCCACCCACCTCACATCAGCTCGCTCCACTCGTACCCCCAAATTCCTCACCTCACTCCTACAGAAAGCCCCAGCTCCCCTTCTTCCTCAATACTACAGAAAAACCCCAGCTCCCCTTCTTCTTCACTCGCACTACAACTAGGCTCGTCATTCGTTACTCTGCTCAAATTCGTGAGCGCGACGCGACGCCCTTGAGGAAAATGGAGTCAGCTAACCACATCGCCAAGAAGATGAGGCTCCTGCCAGCCGCGACGCCTGTTGTAGATCCCGCACCCGGCAACGCGGGGAGAAGCAGCAACCCCGCCCCCACCGGATCCCAAAAACCCATAGAATCTAGGGTGGACCACATCAGCGATCTCCCGGACGCCGTCCTTGGGGAGATCATCTCGCTTCTCCCCACCAAGGATTGTTGCCGCACCCAAGTCCTCTCAATTCGGTGGCACCATCTATGGCGCGCCGTTGATACATCCATTTTGCATCATGCTTTTATATCGATATTTATTGCATTATGGACTGTTATTTCACTTTATGTCACAATACTTATGGCTATTCTCTCTTATTTTACAAGGTTTACATAAAGAGGGAGAATGTCGGCAGCTGGAATTCTGGTCTGGAAAAGGAGTAAATATTAGAGACCTATTCTACGCAACTCCAAAAGTCCTGAAACTCCATGGAACGTCTTAAAAGAAATAAAGAAAAATCCACGCCAAAGATGAAGGCCAGGGGGCCCACACCCTGCTCACGAGAGTGGGGGGCGCGCCCCCCTATCTCGTGGGCCCCCTGGTGACTCTTCCATTCCCATCTTCTCCTATATGAGGTCTTTCGATGAGAAAAAAATAAGAAGGAACCTTTTGGGACGAGACTCCGCCGCTATGAGGCGGAACCTTGGCGGATCCAATCTAGAGCTCCGGCAGAGCAGTTCTGCCGGGGATACTTCCTTCCCGGAGGGGGAAATCATCACCATCGTCATCACCAACGCTCCTCTCATCGGGAGAGGGAAATCTCCATCAACATCTTCACCAGCACCATCTCATCTCCAAACCCTAGTTCATCTCTTGTATCCAATTCTTGTCTCAAAGTCCGGGATTGGTGCTAGTAGGTTGCTAGTAGTGTTGATTACTCCTTGTAGTTGATGCTAGTTGGTTTAATTGGTGGAAGATCATATGTTCAGATCCTATATGCATATTATTACCCCTCTGATTATGAACGTGAATATGCTTTGTGAGTAATTACGTTCGTTCCTGAGGACAAGGGAGAAGTCTTGCTATGAGTAGTCATGTGAATTGGTATTCGTTTGATATTTTGATAAGATGTATGTTGTCTAGCCTCTAGTGGTGTTATGTGAACGTCGACTACATAACACTTCACCATTATTTGGGCCTAGAGGAAGGCATTGGGAAGTAATAAGTAGATGATGGGTTGCTAGAGTGACAGAAGCTTAAACCCTAGTTTATGCGTTGCTTCGTAAGGGGCTGATTTGGATCCATATGTTTCATGCTATGGTTAGGTTTACCTTAATACTTTTGTTGTAGTTGCGGATGCTTGCAATAGAGGTTAATCATAAGTGGGATGCTTGTTCAAGTAAGAACAGTACCCAAGCACCGGTCCACCCACATATCAAATTATCAAAGTATTGAATGTGAATCATATGAACGTGATGAAAACTAGCTTGACGATATTCCCATGTGTCCTCGGGGGCGCTTTTCCTATTATAAGAGTTCGTTCTGGCTTGTCCTTTGCTACAGAAGGATTGGGCCACCTTGCTGTACTTTATTTACTTTTGTTACTTGTTGCTCGTTTCAATTTATCATATCACAAAACTATCTGTTACCACCTTGCTAAAAACCGCTTATCATTTCCTTCTTCTCCTCGTTGGGTTCGACACTCTTACTTATCGAAAGGACTATGATAGATCCCCTATACTTGTGGGTCATCAATACTCTTTTCTGGCGCCGTTGCCGGGGAGTGTAGCGCCTTTGGTAGGTGGAATTTGGTAAGGAAAAATTTATATAGTGTGCTGAAATTTATTGTCACTTGTTACTATGGAAAGTAATTTTCTGAGGGGCTTGTTCGGGGTATCTTCATCCTGTCAAGTAGAGCAAAGAGTTGCTCCTCAACCTACTGAACCTATTGAAAATGAAACTCCTTTTGAATTTCCTGCGGCTATGATGGAAAAACTGCTAGCTAACCCTTTTATAGGAGATGGAACAAAGCATCCCGATGAGCACTTAATATATGTGGATGAAGTTTGTGGATTATTTAAGCTTGCAGGTATACCCGATGATGTTGCTAAGAAGAAGGTCTTCCCTTTATCTTTGAAGGGAGACACATTGACATGGTATAGGCGATGTGATGATATGGGATCATGGAACTATAGAAGATTGAAATTGGAATTTCATCAAAAGTATTACCCTATGCATCTTGTTCATCATGATCGCAATTATATATATAATTTTTGGCCTCGCGAAGGAGAAAGCATCGCTCAAGCTTGGGGGAAGCTTAAATCAATGTTATATTCATGCCCCAATCATGAGCTCCCGAGAGAAATAATTATGCAAAGTTTTTATGCTCGGCTTTCTGAAAACAATCGCAACATGCTCGATACTTCTTGTGCTGGCTCTTTTATGATGAAGACTATTGAATTCAGATGGAATTTATTGGATAGAATTAAACGCAACTTTGAAGATTGGGACCTCGACGAAGGTAAGGAGTCAGGTATGACACCTAAGTTTGATTGTGTTAAATCTTTCATGGATACCGATATTTTCCGTAAGTTTAGCACTAAATATGGACTTGACTCTGAGATAGTAGCTTCTTTCTGTGAATCTTTTGCTACTTATGTTGATCTCCCTAAGGAGTAGTGGTTTAAATATGAGCCTCCCATAGAAGTAAAAGTAGCTGCACCTATTAAAATTGAAGAAAAGACTGTCACTTATAATGATCCTATTGTTCCTACTTCTTATATTGAGAAACCACCTTTCCCTGTTAGAATAAAGGATCGTGCTAAAGCTTCAACTGTTGTTCGTAAAAGCAATATTAGAACTTATACACCTCCTGAACAAGTTAAAGTAGAACCTAACATTGCTATTGTTAAAGATCTCTTGTCTAATAATATTGATGGGCATGTTATTCAGTTCGAAGGTGAAACTGCTAGAATTGTTAAACCTTGTGCTAAAGATAAACATAGACCTGTGGTAGGCGTGCCTATTATTTCTGTTAAAATAGGGGATCATTGTTATCATGGCTTATGTGATATGGGTGCTAGTGCTAGTGTTATACCGCATACTTTATATGAAGAAATTAAGAATGAAATTGCACCTGCTGAGTTAGAAGATATTGATGTCAGAATTAAACTTGCCAATAGAGATACTATTTCAGCAATGGGAATTGTCAGAGATGTTGAAGTCTTGTGTGGGAAAACTAAACATCCTGCTGATTTTCTTGTTCTTGGTTCCCCACAAGATAGTTTCTGTCCCATTATATTTGGTAGACCCTTCTTAAATACTGTCAATGCTACCATAGATTGCACAAAGAATGTTGTTACTGTTGGCTTGGATGATATGGTTCATGAGTTTAATTTCTCTAAATTTAGTAAACAACATTGTGAGGAAGAATTACCTAGTAAGGATGAAATTATTGGTCTTGCTTCTATTGCAGTACCTCCTAGTGATCCTTTAGAACACTATTTGCTAGACCATGAAAATGATATGTTCATGAATGAAAGAAAGGAAATAGATGAAGTATTCTTTAAACAGGAACCTGTTCTGAAACACAACTTGCCTGTTGAAATCTTAGGGGATCCTCCTCCACCCATGGGTGATCCCGTGTTCGAGCTTAAACCCTTGCCTGATAATCTTAAATATGCTTATCTTGATGAAAAGAAGATATATCCTATTATTATTAGTGCTAACCTTTCACAGCATGAAGAAGAAAGATTATTGTAAACTCTGAAGAAGCATCGTGCTGCTATTGGATATACTCTTGATGATCTTAAGGGCATTAGTTCCACTCTATGCCAACATAAAATAAATTTGGAAACAGATACCAAACCAGTTCGTGATCCTCAACGACGTCTGAATCCTAAAATGAAAGAAGTGGTAAGAAAAGAAATACTAAAGCTTCTGGAGGCAGGTATAATCTACCCCGTTGCTGATAGTGAGTGGGTAAGTCCTGTCCATTGTGTCCCTAAGAAGGGAGGTATTACTGTTGTTCCTAATGATAAAGATGAATTGATTCCACAAAGAATTATCACAGGTTATAGGATGATAATTGATTTTTGCAAATTAAATAAAGCTACTAAGAAAGATCATTACCCCTTACCTTTTATTGATCAAATGCTAGAAAGATTATTCAAACACACACACTATTGCTTTCTAGATGGTTATTCTGATTTCTCTCAAATACCTGTGTCGGCTAAAGATCAATCAAAGACTACTTTTACATGCCCTTTTGGTAGTTTTGCTTATAGACGTATGCCTTTTGGTTTATGTAATGCACCTGCTACCTTTCAAAGATGCATGATGGCTATATTCTCTAACTTTTGTGAAAAGATTTGTGAGGTTTTCATGGATGAATTTTCTGTCTATGGTTCCTCTTTTGACGATTGCTTGAGCAATCTTGATCGAGTTTGGCAGAGATGTGAAGAAACTAATCTTGTCTTGAATTGGGAAAAGTGCCACTTTATGGTTAATGAAGGTATTGTTTTGGGGCACAAAGTTTCTGAAAGAGGTATTGAAGTTGATAAAGCCAAGGTTGATGCTATTGAAAAGATGCCATGTCCCAAGGACATCAAAGGTATAAGAAGTTTCCTTGGTCATGCCGGGTTTTATAGGAGGTTCATTAAGTACTTCTAAAAAATTTCTCGGTCTCTAACTAATTTATTGCAAAAAGATATACCATTTGTCTTTGATGATGATTGTGTAGAAGCATTTGAAATACTTAAGAAAGCATTAGTCTCTGCACCTATTGTTCAGCCACCTGTTTGGAATTTACCCTTTGAAATTATGTGTGATGCTAGTGATTATGCTGTAGGTTCTGTTCTAGGGCAAAGTGTCGATAAGAAATTAAATGTTATTCATTATGCTAGTAAGACTCTAGACAATGCTCAAAGAAATTATGCTACTACTGAAAAAGAACTTTTAGCAGTTGTATTTGCTTGTGATAAGTTCAGATCTTATATTGTTGATTCTAAATTAACTATTCAAACAGATCATGCTGCTATTAAATATCTTATGGAAAAGAAAGATGCTAAACCTAGACTTATTAGATGGGTTCTCTTGCTACAAGAATTTGATTTGCATATTGTTGATAGAAAGGGAGCTGAGAACCCCGTTGCAGACAACTTGTCTAGGTTAGAAAATATTCTTGACGACCCACTACCTATTAATGATGACTTTCCTGATGAGCAATTAAATGTTATAAGTACTTCTCGTAGTACTCCATGGTATGCTGATTATGCTAATTATATTGTTGCTAAGTTTATACCACCTAGCTTCACATACCAACAAAAGAAAAAGTTCTTCTATGATTTGAGACATTACTTTTGTGAAGACCCACATCTTTATAAAGAAGGAGTAGATGGTGTTATTAGGCGTTGTGTACCTGAGCATGAACAGGAACATATCCTACGCAAGTGTCATTCCGAGTCTTATGGAGGACACCACGCTGGAGATAGAACTGCACATAAGGTATTGCAATCTGGTTTTTATTGGCCTACTCTCTTTAAGGATGCCCGTAAGTTTGTCTTGTCTTGTGATGAATGTAAAAGAATTGGTAATATTAGTAGACGTCAAGAAATGCCTATGAATTATTCACTTGTTATTGAACCGTTTGATGTTTGGGGTTTTGATTATATGGGACCTTTTCCTGCCTCTAATGGATACACACATATTTTAGTTGTTGTTGATTACGTTACTAAGTGGGCAGAAGCTATTCCAACTAGTAGTGCTGATCATAACACTTCTATTAAAATGCTTAAAGAAGTTATTTCCCGAGGTTTGGAGTCCCTAGATATTTAATGACTGATGGTGGTTCACACTTTATTCATGGTGCTTTCCGTAAAATGCTTGCTAAATATGATGTTAATCATATAATTGCATCCCCTTATCACCCACAGTCTAGTAGTCAAGTAGAGTTGAGCAATAGAGAGCTCAAATTAATTTTGCAAAAGACTGTTAATAGGTCTAGAAAGAATTGGTCTAAGAAACTTGATGATGCATTATGGGCTTATAGAACTGCATACAAAAATCCTATGGGTATGTCCCTGTATAAAATGGTTTATGGAAAAGCATGTCACTTACCTCTCGAACTAGAACATAAGGCAAACTCGGCTATTAAATAATTCAACTGTGATCTTAAACTTGCTGGTGAGAAGAGGTTATTTGATATTAGCTCACTTGATGAATGGAGAACCCAAGCTTATGAAAATGCCAAGTTGTTTAAAGAAAAAGTTAAAAGATGGCATGACAAAAGGATACAAAAGCGTGAGTTTAATGTAGGTGATTATGTATTGCTATACAACTCTCGTTTAAGATTTTTTGCAGGAAAACTTCTCTCTAAATGGGAAGGCCCCTACGTCATCGAAGAGGTCTATCGTTCCGATGCCATAAAAATCAACAACTTCGAGGGCACAAATCCAAAGGTGGTAAACGGTCAAAGAATTAAACATTATATCTCAGGTAATCCCATAAATGTTGAAACCAATATTATTGAAACCATAACCCCGGAGGAATACATAAGGGACACTTTCTGGAACGTTTCAGACTCCGAAAAGGAATAGGTATGTGGTACGGTAAGTAAACTGAATCCAAAACAATTTTTAAGGCAATATTTCTCCGTTTTGGAATATTTAGAAAAATAGAAAAAGAAGTAGCAGTCCAGGAAGGACACGAGGGCCCCACGAGGGTGGTGGGCGTGCCCCTACCTCGTGAGCGCCTCTTGTGCCCCCCGGACTCCGTTTTCTTGCACGTTACATATTTTGGTCGGTAAAAATTCATTATATATCCTCCCGAAGGTTTTGACTCCCGTATCACGCAAAAATCTCCTGTTTTTGTTTCGAGCTATTTTTCTGACAGATCTAGGTTATCATGACGGCCCCAAGCGCCTCCAAGGACAAGTTCTTCGAGAAGGTCATCAACCCTTACCTCGTGGAGGTGCTGTGACACCCTCAAACCATTGAGATGCGTGATGGGTTGCTGCACATCCGCGATGAAGAGGGACCAAAGGGGACCAGAAGCATGGAGATGAGGCTCGAAGCAGTGGAGCAACAAGTTTTCAAGTGCCAAAGGATGGTGGAGCGTGGAATCAACGCTAGCCACATGATGCTCGCGGATTTCACTAACAACTACAAGCCGGATGCCAAGAACACCGAGGAGGCCATCTTCAAGCTACATGAGAAGATCGAGCACCTCCAAACCCAAGTCTATGACCTTCAAAACCAAAACTGTGAGTATGAATATAGATTCAAAAGAATGAGTTTGGCTGCAGATTTGAGGATTCCGGAGACTCGATCATCTTTCTATGATGGTGAACCTATGCCTTGGAAGATGGATGACAAGCTCGCATCATCGACAACACCTCCACCGTCTCCTCCAACAAAGAAGAATTGAGTATCTGGGTATGGGCACTCCCCTTGGCAACTGCCAAGCTTGGGGAGGTGCCCCGGTATCGTATCACCATCACAACTCCTATCTTTACCTTTTTCTTAGTTCGAACCTATTAGTAGTATCTTGATCTAGTAGAATAAAGTTTATGGCATGATCTAGTTTTGAGTTTTGCTTTATGATCCCTCTATGTAATCGAGTCCGTGAGTTATATATAATAAAGATTAGTGTTGAGTCAAGGGCTTGATTATTTTGCCACGATCTTGGGTGAATAAAAGAAAGAAGAAAAGAATAAAAGAAACAAAAAGTTCATATTGTTCTTATTGAGAGTAATGACTTCACATAGAAAGAGTATGATGATTAAAAGTTGTTGGGAGTTGGCAGACATAGATTTGGTCATTGTTGCAATTAATAGGAAGTAATAAGGAAAGAGAGGTTTCACATATAAATATATTATCATTGACATCTTTTGTGATTGGGAGCACTCATTAAAATATGACATGCTAAAGAGTTGATGTTGAAAAAGGAAGACAACGTGACGAGTTATGTCTATCTTATATCTGAGATAAAGTATGTTGTCATGGTTCCTCTAACTTGTTGAGCTTGCCTTTCCCCCTCATGCTAGCCAAATTCTCGGCACCAAGTAGAAATGCTACTTGTGCTTCCATATATCCCTAAACCAGTTTTGCCATGAGAGTCCACCATATCTACCTGTGGATTGAGTAAGATCCTTCAAGTAAGTTGCCATCGGTGCAAAGCAATAAAAATTTCTCTAAATGTGTATGATTGATTGGTGTGGGAGAAATAAGCTTTATACGATCTTGTGATGTGGAAGTAATAAAAGTGACGGACTGCATAATAAAGGTTCATATCACAAGGGGCAATATAAAGTGACGTTCTTTCGCATTGAGATTTTATACATCCAACCATAAAAGCACATGGCAACCTCTGCTTCCCTCTCGAAGGGCCTATCCTTTATTATTATCTTCTACCTTATGCAAGAGTCATGGTGATCTTCACCTTTTCTTTTTTATTTTATCCTTTGGCAAGCTCGGCATGTTGGAAAGAACATGATATATATATATATATAATATATATATATATATATATATATATATATATATAATTGGATGTAGGGGAGCATGAACCATTATTGTTGACATTACCCTTGAGGTAAAAGGTTGTGGGGCAAAACTATAAGCCCCTATCTTTCTCTGTGTCCGATTAAAACTCTGTAACCACAAGTATCGCATGAGTGTTAGCAATTATGGAGGACTAAATGATAGTTGAGTATGTGGACTTGCTTTTCAACTCTGACATAGACTCTTTCCGATGTTATGATAAATTGCAATTGCTTCAATGACTGAGATTATAGTTTGTCGGAGCCCAATAAGGTTTATGATTTATACTTTTGCATTGTGAATAGATCATCACTTGAACATAAGTAATCATATGACAAAACCTATATATGTTGTTGTTATAAGAATAATCATGATGCCTTCATGTCTGTATTTTATTTTTATCGACGCCTCTACCTCTAAACATGAGGACATATTTATTGTTATCGGCTTTTCGCTTGAGGACAAGCGAGGTCTAAGCTTGGGGGAGTTGATACGTCCATTTTGCATCATGCTTTTATATAGATATTTATTGCATTATGGACTGTTATTTCACTTTATGTCACAATACTTATGGCTATTCTCTCTTATTTTACAAGGTTTACATAAAGAGGGAGAATGCCGACAGCTGGAATTCCGGTCTGGAAAATGAGCAAATATTAGAGACCTATTCTGCGCAACTCCAAAAGTCCTGAAACTCCACGGAATGTCTTAAAAGAAATAAAGAAAAATCCACGCCAAAGATGAAGGCCAGGGGGCCCACACCCTGCTCACGAGGGTGGGGGCGCCCCCCCTAGGGCATGCCCCCTATCTCGTGGGCCCCTTAGTGGCTCTCCGATGCCCATCTTCTCCTATATGAGGTCTTTCGATGAGAAAAAAATAAGAAGGAACTTTTCGGGACGAGAGTCCGCCGCCACGAGGCGGAACCTTGGCGGATCCAATCTAGAGCTCTGGCAGAGCTGTTCTGCCAGGGATACTTCCTTCCCGGAGGGGGAAATCATCACCATCGTCATCACCAACGCTCCTCTCATCGGGAGAGGGCAATCTCCATCAACATCTTCACCAGCACCATCTCATCTCCAAACCCTAGTTCATCTCTTGTATCCAATTCTTGTCTCAAAGTCCGGGATTGGTGCTAGTAGGTTGCTAGTAGTGTTGATTACTCCTTGTAGTTGATGCTAGTTGGTTTAATTGGTGGAAGATCATATGTTCAGATCCTATATGCATATTATTACCCCTCTGATTATGAACATGAATATGCTTTGTGAGTAATTACATTCGTTCCTGAGGACAAGGGAGAATTCTTGCTATGAGTAGTCATGTGAATTTGGTATTCGTTTGATATTTTGATAAGATGTATGTTGTCTAGCTTCTAGTGGTGTTATGTGAACGTCAACTACATAACACTTCACCATTATTTGGGCCTAGAGGAAGGCATTGGGAAGTAATAAGTAGATGATGGGTTGCTAGAGTGACAAAAGCTTAAACCCTAGTTTATGCATTGCTTTGTAAGGGGCTGATTTGGATCCATATGTTTCATGCTATGGTTAGGTTTACCTTAATACTTTTGTTGTATTTGCGGATGCTTGCAATAGAGGTTAATCATAAGTGGGATGCTTGTTCAAGTAAGAACAGTACCCAAGCACCGGTCCACCCACATATCAAATTATCAAAGTATCGAACGTGAATCATATGAACGTGATGAAAACTAGCTTGACGATATTCCCATGTGTGCTCGGGAGCACTTTTCCTATTATAAGAGTTTGTTCTGGCTTGTCCTTTGCTACAGAAGGATTGGGCCACCTTGCTGTACTTTATTTACTTTTGTTACTTGTTGCTCGTTACAATTTATCATATCACAAAACTATCTGTTACCACTTATTTCAGTACTTGTAGAGAATACCTTGCTGAAAACCGCTTATCATTTCCTTCTGCTCCTCGTTGGGTTTGACACTCTTACTTATCGAAAGGACTACGATAGATCCCCTATACTTGTGGGTCATCAGCCGTGGCCCTTAATCTCAACCGTCATCAGCTATCTCTCTTAAATGATTTTGAAATCCCAGAGCCATCATCTCCTCCCACCAGGACTCCGTTCAAAGCCTTTGCATCCCGTCATGCTACCCGAGCAAGCATACCATGCCCTGCATGATGGATGCCTGGCTGAAATCCCCTGAATTCACAGAACTACAGCTGCTTGAGTTCTACTATTCCCCTGGAAATCACCTACAGATACCGAACGCCATCGACCTGTGCCCTCAGCACCGATGTCCATCTCGTGGTTTTTCTCCTCTCTCCACACCGCCATCTTTGCGATGTGCGACCTACCAGACAATCTAGTACTAAACCTTCGACTCCCATTTCTCAAGATTGTACATGGAGAGGCTGACAGCTGGGTCCACGGCTGTATGCAAGGAAATGCCTCCTTATTACGCGCAAAATAATGATTCCGCCACCTGACAGCTAGGACCCACGGGAAGGGCTTATGTATTTCGCGAAAAAAACATTCCCCCCACTGACAGGTCGGACCCACCAGCTATATCTTCGCATGCAAGGAAGTGCCTCCTTATTACGCACAAAAAATGAATACCCCTGCTAGCTGGGACCCACCATAGTGGTTGGCTAACTTGTGGGCCTACTGAGTTGACGGGAACGGAGGGCTTTGTCAACTTAGTCAATATGAACGACTGTAGCTCCAGTGATTGTACGATGTCCATCCAACGGCCATAGTGCTTCTTCAACCTCTGGTCTTCTTGCTCCAGCCTCCCAAAGCAGCGCCAGTCGTGCCGCCTGCTCCTGCCTCTCGTGGCCGGCTGTGCTGCCGCGGAGGCCTCACCGCCCCCATACTACTCCCACCGCTGGTTAGGCCATCCCTCCACTCACCCACACCACATGTTATTCTGCGGCGATGGCAGCCTCACACCGCAGCCAAACTAGTGAACCCTCGTACTCCTCTCCGCGTGGGCATCCACTGCCGCGTCTTCCCCGGCTCCGCGTCGTCCCCTTCCTAGGCCTCGCCGATGTCCATCGCCTTGGTGCTCTCGACGCGGCATGGTCAATGTGGTCAACGACCGACTTCCATCGGAAGAGTACTGCACGTCGAGAGGTTGACAGCTGGGTCCACGGTGACAGCCCAGTTTTTTTGTGATTTGCCAAGTAAGTCACTTTGTCAGGCCTGTTGGGCTGCAAATCTTTCAAGACAAGGAGAGCTTCATTCGGCTGGCCGAGAAAATGGCCTATCAGTAATGAGAAATGGGTTGTACATTTTTAAAACACATCAAACCAGCAATTAGATTCAAATTTCTTTTTTTTCATTTCGACATTTAAAATGTCATTGATTTTTATGCATGGACAATTTGTTGGATTTTATATTGATATACATTGATTTTTAAAATCAGTTTGAATGTGACTCGAAATTTCGGGATTAAAAACAGTTCGCACCGCACCGAAATATGAAAAATTTTGTATAATTTTTTAACCATGGCCACGATATGGGCTGTAATGCTAACAAAAAGAATATGGGCTCCAAAAAAACCTTAAGAATTAGCAAATGGGCTATAAATTTTTAGAAATAATTGTAGATGGGTTGTATGTTCTTTTCCACAGATTTGAGGCTTTCCTAAAAAGGTTGATGCACAAGCAGTGATTGTTGGATGTCCATCCAACGGCCGTCGTGCTTCTTCAATCTCTGCTCTTCCTGCTCCAGTCGCTCAAACAAGCACCGGCGGAACTGCCTGCTCCCTCCTCCCCGCGGCTGGCTGTGCTACCGCGCAGGCCTCACCGCCCCACCGTACTCCCATCGCTGGCCTAGCCATCCCTCTACTCACCCACACCTGCTGTTATTCTCCCTGGACGGCAGACGAACCAGTAAACCCTCATACTACTCCGCATTGGAAACAACTGCCGAGTCTTCCCTGGCTCCGTGTCGTTCCCTTCCTAGGCCTCGACGTCATCCACCGCCTTAGTGCTCTCGGCACCGCCTGGTTAACGTGGTCAATGAACGACATCCATTAGAAGTGGATTGTACATGGAGAGGCTGACAGCTGGGTCCACGGCCACATGCAAGGAAATGCCTCCTTATTACGCGCAAAATAATGATTCCGCCACCTGACAGCTAGGACCCACGGGAAGGGCTTATGTATTTCGCGAAAAAACGTTCCCCCCGCTGACAGGTCGGACCCACCAGCTATATCTTCGCATGCAAGGAAGTGCCTCCTTATTACGCACAAAAAATGAATACCCCCTGCTAGCTGGGACCCACCATAGTGATTGGCTAACTTGTGGGCCTACCAAGTTGACGGTAACAGAGGGCTTTGTCAACTTAGTCAATATGAACGATTCTAGCTCCAGTGATCGTACGATGTCCATCCAACGGCCATAGTGCTTCTTCAACCTCTGGTCTTCTTGCTCCAGCCTCCCAAAGCAGTGCCAGTGGTGTCGCCTGCTCCTGCCTCCTGTGGCCGGCTGTGCTGTCGCGGAGGCCTCATCGCCCCCATACTACTCCCACCGCTGGCCAGGCCATCCCTCCACTCACCCACGACCCCTGTTATTCTGCGGCGATGGCAGCCTCACACTGCAGCCGAACTAGTGAACCCTCGTACTCCTCTCCGCGTGGCATCCACTGCCGCGTCTTCCCCGGCTCCACGTCGTCCCCTTCCTAGGCTTCGCCGACGTCCACCGCCTTGGTGCTCTCGACGCGGCGTGGTCAATGTGGTCAACGATCGACTTCCATCGGAAGAGTACTGCACGTGAGAGGCTGACAGCTGGGTCCACAGCCATAACCCAGTTTTTTTGTGATTTGCCAAGTAAGTCACTTTGTCAGGCCTGTTGGGCTGCAAATCTTTCAAGACAAGGAGAGCTTCATTCGGCTGGCTGAGAAAATGGCCTATCAGTAATGAGAAATGGGTTGTACATTTTTAAAACACATCAAACCGACAATTAGATTCAAATTTCTTTTTTTTCATTTCGACATTTAAATTGCATTGATTTTTATGCATGGACAATTTGTTGGATTTTATATTGATATACATTTATTTTTAAAATCAGTTTGAATGTGACTCGAAATTTCGGGATTAAAAACAGTTCGCAACATACCGAAATATGCAAAATTTTGTATAATTTTTTAACCATGGCCACAATATGGGCTGTAATGCTAACAAAAAGAATATGAGCTCAAAAAAAACCTTAAGAATTAGCAAATGGGCTATAATTTTTTAGAAATAATGGCAGATGGGTTGTATGCTGTTTTCCACAGATTTGAGGCTTTCCTAAAAAAAGGTTGACGCACAAGCAGTGATTGTTGGATGTCCATCCAACGGCCGTCGTGCTTCTTCAATCTCTGCTCTTCCTACTCCAGCCGCTCAAACAAGCGCCGGCGGAACTGCCTGCTCCCTCCTCCCCGCGGCCGGCTGTGCTACCGTGCAGGCCTCACCGCCCCACCGTACTCCCATCTCCAGCAACGGCAGACGAACCAGTAAACCCTCGTACAGTCGTACTCCCCTCCGTGTGGGAAACAACTGCCGAGTGTTCCCTAGCTCCATGTCGTTCCCTTCTTAGGCATCGCCGTCGTCCACCGCCCTGGTGCTCTCGGCGCGGCCTGGTCAACGTGGTCAACGACCAACATGCATCTGAAGTGGACTGTACGTGGAGAGGCTAACAGCTGGGTCCATGGCCGCACGCAAGGAAATGCCTCCTGATTACGCGCAAAATAATGATTCCTCCACCTGACATCTGGGACCCACCAAAAGGGCCTCTGTATTTCGCGAAAAAACTTTACTGCCGCCGACAGCTCGGACCCACCAGCTATATCTTCGCACGCAAGGAAGTGCCTCCTTATTACGCACAAAAAATGAATACTCCCCCTACTAGCTGGGACCCAGTATAGTGGCAGGCTGACTTGTGGGCCTACTAAGTTGATGGGGATGGAGGGCTTTGTCAACTTAGTCAATATGCACGATTCTAGCTCCATTGACCGTATGATGTCCATCCAACGTCCCTAGTGCTTCTTCAACCTCTAGTCTTCTTGCTCTAGCCGCCTAAACTAGCACCGGTCGTGCCTCGTGCTCCTACCTCCCGTGGCCGGCTGTGATGCGGCGGAGGCCTCACCGCCCCCTACTACTCCCACCGCTGGCCAGGCCATCCCTCTACTCACCCACACCCCCTGTTATTCTGCGGCGACGGCATCCTCACACTGCAGCGAACAGTGAACCCTCATACTCCTCTACGCGTGGGCATCCACTACCACGTCTTCCCCGGCTCCGCATCATCTCCTTCTTAGGCCTCGCCGCCGTCCACCGCCCTGGTGCTCTCGGCGCGGCGTGGTCAACATGGTCAAGGAACGGCTTCCATCGGATGTCGACTGTACGTGGAGAGGCTGACAGCTGGGTCCACGGTCGCAGCAAGGAAGTGCCTCCTTATTACATGTAAAATAATTATTCCTCCACCTGACAGCGGGGACCCACCGGACGGGACATCGTATTTCGCGAAAAAACTTTTCCCCCTAACTGTTGGGACCCACCAGCTACATATTCGCACGCAAGGAAGTGCGTCCGGGCAAAAAAACGATTCGTCCCCCTGACTGCTGGGACCCACCAGCTACATCTTCGCACGCAAGGAAGTGCTTGACAGTCGGGACCCACCTGGTCAAAGCGTACGTAGTGTTGTCATTCTGGTCGCGAACGTGTACATACATACTAGTCGATGTAGAGGCATGCATGTGTCGTAGTAGAGACGTGCACATAGCATGTACACGTATGTACAGCGGCCAGTGTGCAAGAAAGAAAATACGGCCACGTACGTACATATGGGCGGGGTCTCGAACGCCTACTCGCGCATACGTACGGCCAGGGCTCGTGTACATGGCTGGGTCGGAATGGACAAACTGCGTCTTCGTCGTGCTCATGGGGAGCCAACCGGCTGGTTCAGAACGGAATGCGTCGTCTTGTTCATCGGGAGGGCTTGGATTGAACAACCGATGGAAACGAGGCCTGGCGTACCGCAGAACAGAGGAAATGACCTTGTGTTCGACCAACCATGTTCGAAACGGAGGGGTCTGGCATACCGCAAAATGGAGGAAACGGACCTCCTACGGTCGAAACGGGGTCCTATTGATCGGGAGGGGTGTGGCGTACCGCAAAACGGAGGAAACGGACTTGTGTTGGAGCGTACGGTCGAAACAGGGGTCCTATTCATCGGGAGGGGTGTGGCGTACCATAAAATGGGACTCCATGGGATACTGTTCATCTCCACCGTCGACCCCCTCCAGCCTCCATGGGCTACTGTTCATCCACCGTCGACCTTCTCCAGCCTCCACCTACGAATGTTCATCCACGAGCTCCTGTTCATCCAGCCTCCACCGCGCGCTACTCCACCGGCTACTGTTCAACCAGCCCTCTCCACGGGCTCCTGTTCAACCACCCCTCCATGGGCTATTGTTCATCCAACCCTCCACCTTCTACTATTCATCCAGCCCTCCATGGGGTGGTCCTGTTCATCCAGCCCTTCACGGGATCCTGTTCATCCAACCCTCCACTGGGTGGTTCTATTCATCCAGCCCTCCATGGGGTCATGTTCATCCAGCCCCAACCGTCTCAATCGATCGGCGTCCTGTTCATCCAGAGGCAACACCATAGGGTCCTGTTCATCCACCACCACCAGGAACTGTTCATCCACCCACCCCTAGCAACGCTCACTGTTCATCCAGAGGCAGCATCGATCGGCTTCAGTTAGTAGTAGTAGCGAAGGAATTGCTCGATCGGGTTCAGTTAACAGCCATCAATCGATCGCTCGGGTTCAGTAACGCATAGCCTGCAGTTCATTTGCTCTGGTTCAGTAGGCGAACGCCTCGCTCGGGTTAAGTTAGAGCCCAACGCCTCTATGACGCCCCGAGACCGGCGCTCCAGATGCCTTCCTTGTTTTCCGAGTTTCGTCATGTGTTTCGTTTGGTTCGTTGCATTCATCCTTGCATCATGTGCATTGCATCATGTCATCATGAAACCCGTTTTAAAACTCAACTAAATAAATTGCACGGATCTTCGGTCCATTTAAATCGAGGGAATTCACATGGCGATTCTCTTTATAACATATCCTCCCAATATTAGGGAGCTATATAAAAAAATTCCATTCATGTGGAATTACCTTGACACACTTGCAAAATATTTCCCCATGCCTTTGTCCCATGCATCATCTCCTTCTCCTTTCCTTCTATTTCCCGTCTTTTGCTAGTCCCATTCTTCCCTTCTCTATTAATGTCCATTCTTTTCCTATAAATTCTAGACCGTGCCAGGACCACCTCCTCCAATTTTCAGATCCTTTGGACTTGTTTTGGTTGGATTCAAAAATGGCTCAAGTTTGAATCTAATTCAAACTTGAATTATTTTTCTATCTCTAAAATATTGCCAAACCATTTTAGTCTATTTGTGCAAAGTTCAGGCGCTCCAAGAATATTTTATTTTCTGAAATATTCTTTCCCTAACCCTCTCTTTCTTTTTCTTCTCTCTATTTGTTTTTCTGTTAAAGCAAATTAGAGGGGAGAGAGAAGAGTGTAGCCCAATCAGTCCGACCCATTTGTTCCTTTAGGCCCAGCCGCAACCTCCCTCTCCTATCTATCCCATCTCCCCTCGTTCCTCCTCCCGCGCCAGCCCATAGGCCCAGACGCTGCTAACCCTAGCCCGTCCGACCGCAACCTCCCTCTCTGGTCGATCCCCTCCTCGTTCCCACGCACGCCGCCATCTCTCTCTCGCTCTCTCCCTCATCCTCCCACAATGCTGCCACACACGCACACGCACACACCGACGCGAGGGAGCGCTCCTGATCCGCCAGCCTCGGCTCCCCATGCCAGCACCTCCCCATCCTTCGCTCTTCCTGCCATGCTCCAGAGCCGTGCCGCTGCCTCCTCTGCACGCCGCGCCCGAGGCCCCGCGAGCCTCCTGCTCGTCCGCCGTGCTCTTGCGCCTCCTCCCTGGTGAGAACAGCCACTGCCAGAGTTCTCCTTCCCCGTGCGCAACCGTCGAGCTCGCCTCTGCTCCATCCCCTTGCCTCCGCGCCAACTCCCTCGTCGCCATGGTTGCTGCATGTATGTCGCCCACGGACCGGAGCCGCCCTTCCCTGTCGTCTCTCCATGTCACCGGAGTCCCAGCGCTGCCGCCGCGAGTACCCAGCGCCGCCCGCTATTACCTGCAGTGCCTCCATGGATAGCTCGCCCGGCACGTGAGTCATGCCCTTCCCCCTGTACAAGCAGCCGCCGCACCCCTGTTTTTTTTGCTTTGACTTCCTGCCCGAGTTTCGTTTCCGTCATGAACGTGGGGTAGCAGCTGAACCTCGCCATGTTTCGGTCCAACGCGGCTAGTCCGACGCCAAGACCACCTCAAGTTCGGCTACATGTAACACCGTGTACGACTACATATCCGGGATGTGTCAAGTACCCCACCGTCAAGACCGAGACCGCCCGAACCATGTCGTCCCGCCGGCTCATCAAGACCGTCTCGGTTTTTGCAAGTACCTCTACGCCCGAAGGCATTGGTTGCACCAAGTTCCACTACCGTCGCAAAAAGCCGACATGAAGTACCCCTATGGTTCGTCGAGACCGGCAAATCACAAAATCGTCCTGGATATCGTCAAGTACCATGACGACCCTCGAAGTGTTCGGGTTCGTCAAGTTCGACTACCGTGGCGTGAGCCACTACTCCCACGACGACGTGTGTAGCACTACCGTCGACCCGCGAAGACCCCGTGGATGTCACGTTCCGTGTCGTGAACCCGAACATCTACGGACATGGACGACTACTTCCTCTTCGACTCTTAAACCACTACTTCCACTACATCGCGAGAATGTCCACTTCCTCTATTTTGCACCGAACGAGAACCATCCCGTTTGCACGCTACGAAGGTATACCACCGAGACGACGCCCGTGGATGAATGCTTGCGATGTATGAGTTGAACCGTGTGTTGCTCCGTGTCCGAGTTGTTCGTTGCACGAAGCCCCTCTTTTGCCTTGTCGCCGTCATGTGGGAACCCGGAATCCGGGAGCACCCCATCTTCTTGCATGACACACTCGCACCCACTTCCTTACGCGGTTGGGTTATAATGGGAACCCCTTGACAGTTCGCTTTGAATAAAACTCCTCCAACAAGGCCCAAGCTTGGTTTTACCATTTGCCACCTAGCCTTTTTTTCCTTGGGTTCGGCAGACTCAAGGGTCATCTTTATTTTAACCCCCCCGGGCCAGTGCTCCTCTGAGCGTTGGTCCAACTTGTCAGCCGCGGGTGGCCACCAGGGGCAACTCTGGGTTGGCCTACCGGAAGTTTGGACAATCCGGTGTGCCCTGAGAACGAGATATGTGCAGCTCCTATCGGGATTTGTCGGCACATCCGGGTGGCTTTGCTGGTCTTGTTTTACCATTGTCGAAATGTCTTGTAACCGGGATTCCGAGTCTGATCGGGTCTTCCTGGGAGAAGGAATATCCTTTGTTGACCGTGAGAGCTTGTGATGGGCTAATTTGGGACACCCCTGCAAGGTTTTGAACTTTCGAAAGCCGTGCCCGCGGTTATGGGTAGATGGGAATTTGTTAATATCCGATTGTAGAAAACCTGACACTTAACTTAATTAAAATAAATCAACAGCGTGTGTAGTCGTGATGGTCTCTTTTCGGCGGAGTCCGGGAAGAGAACACGGTTCTTGTGTTATGCTTGAACGTAAGTAGTTTCAGATTCACTTCTTGATCACTTCTAGTTCACGACCGTGCTTTGCTTCTCTTCTCGCTCTTATTTGCGTAAGTTAGCCACCATATATGCTTAGTGCTGCAGCTCCACCTCACTACCTTTTCCTACCCATAAGCTTAAATAGTCTTGATCTCGTAGGTGTGAGATTGCTGAGTCCTCGTGACTCACAGATACTTCCAAACAGTTGGAGGTGCCGATGATACCAGTGCAGGTGACGCAACCCAGCTCAAGTGGGAGCTCGATGAATATTGTGTTCGTTGTGTTGCTTTGTTTCCCGTTGATCAGTAGTGGAGCCCAGTCGGGGCGATCGGGGTTCTTTTGCATTAGGGGTTGTCTTTCTTTATTTGGTTCCGTAGTCGGACCTTGATTGTATTCTAGATGATGTAATGCTATATTCATGTATTGTGTGAAGTGGCGATTGTAAGACAACTCTTTATCCCTTTCATATTCAGTACATGGGATGTGTAAAGATTACCCCTCTTGCGACATGCCTACTATGCGGTTATACCTCTAAGTCGTGCTCCGACACATGGGAGATATAGCCACATCGTGGGTGTTACAAGTTGGTAATCAGAGCCATCCCCGACTTAGGAGCCCCCTGCTTGATCGAATCGCTGACGTTGTTGAGTCTAGAACAAAATGCTTTGAGTCTTAGGATTATATAGAGTAGGGTTCTTTTTACTCCTCAGTTCCTTCGTCGCTCTGGTGAGGCCTGCTGACGTAGAGTTTTTACTCTTCTCTTCTCAAATTTCACTAAATAAATTTAGGATCACGTGGGTATCTTGGAATTGTTCCGATGGTTTTGTGACGAGAACATTGTTCTTGGTGCCTCCTGACATTTAGGGGTTGTGGCAGTGTCCCGGGGAGTTGAGCTCCGAGGTGTTGTCGTCACAATTTTATCGTTGCAATTCTGGAATACCTGAGTTTCGCCAACATTGAAAATCTCCTTTATGCAGTTGTTGGTGAGATAACCTCGACGTCACCCAGTACTAGGGTGGGAGTTCGGGAGTATTGCCATAACTCGTATAACGGATGATTTTCGAAGGTTGAGGTAAATGATTTCCGAAGGTTTCTTGGTTATGTGTTGAAGGATGGATACAGCTGGATGTAGGATTTGTTAGTTTTGGGTGAGATATTATGCTTCTCCTGTATCCCCAACACCTGATTGCATAACTAGAAAGTTTCGGGAGTTTATAAGTGGGAATTCAAGTATATCGTCGGATATCTTTCCAACAGACACATGATACGATATGGGATCTATCATATGTTTGTTTTCGGCTTATTTTGCAAGCCAATCCTTTGTATTGTTTTGAATTGTGGTATTCGAGTTGCTTCAATGTCAAGTGTTGATTCCATACATTTCCTAAGCGGTGTTCTCATATTTCTATGTGGATGCTAATCCTTGACGATCATCGAGATTGTCACGTCAATTCTTTCCAACCGGTGTGATTCTCTTCAAGATGATCCTATCATTTTTCCTATTCGCAAGTTCCAATATCAGTTTTCGTCAATGGTATTTGTTTCATCCGTCCCCAAGTTGCCTTTGTTTTTCCCGCCCTCCCACCCTTTTTCTTCAAGGACTCGGATTTCTTAATCAAGTATCCATTTTATTCATGTGAAGTCTCTCCATTCTTTTCCATCAATGTTCTTATCCGGTGATTCTCAGGAAGATGCTAACGGAGCTTCTAGTTCATCATTCTTCATTCTTTTCTTCTCCGGTGGATTCAAGTCATGATTTGCCGATCATATCCTTTCCTTGTGTCAAATGCTTTCCCATGCCGTTGCACCTCTTAATCTTTCACCTCTCGCTATTCATTTGTTCGGGAGTGTTGAAGATATCTCATAAGGCTCGTCTTTTCATGCAAGATTCGTTCAAGCCTTTGCGAGGATGTTTTCTTATTCAAGCCATTTAATTCAACCGGTGCAATCTATCTTTTAAATCGTTCAATGGTGTTTCTTTTGAGTGGGCCCTAACCAACATATTTTTTCCCAGGATCTTACCTGACTCTTCTAATTCTCCTGGAGCTTTTCAAATTCATCTCAAAGTTTGACGTAAGTATGATTTGTCATCAGTCAAATGTCTTTCTCTAAGATCTCTCAAATCCTTTTTCATCGTTGGTTTAACCTTTCTAATTGTCATTCCAGAGTGCCTCAGCAATTCATGGTGGTGTTTCTCGTTGTCATTCTCGAATTTTTGAAGACTGAAGAAGAGTTTCTCTTAAATCTTGCTTCCTTCTCTTCAAGATTCATGATTCTAGCTTGTTTCCATCCTCTCATAATTGTTTCCGATTGTGAGAATTCTTTTCACCCATTCGGAGCAATTCAGGAGTCTTTTCAGTTTGATTCTCCGAAGGCCATCATTTCGGGTTTATTCATTCTCAGCTTTCAGCTATCATTGTCCAAATCTTACCGGTGCATCGTTCAAGTATTCTCTTATCAGCTCGTGATCTATTCATTCTCATGTATCTAAATTCTCTCAAGTATTTTCATTTGTTCTCTAATTCTTACCGGTGATTCATCCCTTTACTTCGTTCATTTTCAATTCTTACGGTGGTTCGTTCAAGTTTTCTCTTACTTGTTATCATATCAATTCATTCGTTGTTTCCAAATCCTACCGGTGGATCGTTGAAGACCTTTCTCAAGTTTGCGCCATATCTATCTTAATCCTTTCTACGAGAATAAGTTGTATGCAATCCATTGCTTGTCATAAATTTAATTGGTGAAGGATACGCACAACATAATTCTTATTCTTGCTTCATCAAAGTGATTGATTCATTCTTCCGGAGTTTGTTCACGATGTTTAAATTCTCGGTTAAAGTGCTTCATACTTTCCCGGGGTTCCAAGCTCTCATCATCTCGAAGATCCATCTAAATCATTGCAAGGCTTCAATCTTATTCTTTTCATCCTTCATTTCGTTTGATCATCCTTTTGTTACCGGAGTTCATTATGGAGGCTCTACATGATGGTTCATTAAGGATTTAATTCCTTCTTGAAGTGTTCATCAAGATTCTTTTCAGAGGAGCTCAAGTTTTCTTCATCTTGCAATCCGGAGTGCAGTTGTTCTCCCTTATCTTTTGAGGTGGTAATATATCATTCTTCATTCACAAGAATGAGATATTTAAACACATCAATCTCTTTATTGGAGTTATCTTGGGTTATATTTCACCTAAAGCCTTCCCTAAGGATTGTTGCTATTTATGGTGTTTATAAATGACCCAAATTCTTCATTCATCCTTCCAGTGATATAAGTTTCTCGTCTCCTTCGTGATATCAATCCAAATCCATTGTTTCCATTAGTGGAAGAATTTTATCTCATAATTTTGAGATGTTTTCTATAAGCCCACAACAAGCTTACCCTTTTCGTTGTTGATAATCCAACAACTCCGTTCTAGCTTTTGTTGTAAGTGTGCTATCTCAAGATCTTGTTTCCCTCCGTTCATTCCATTCCATTCTTTCATTTCTTCCGGAGGCTTTGTGATGTTGCTCTTTTCTCGCATCATCTCAAATGGTGAGGATCGTGTTCTTTTCGTGCTTATCCATTTAACCAGAGTGTTGTGTCCTCTACTCAAGTTATTTTCATCTTTTCAAGTCTTGCATCTCCATTCAACCGAAGTGTTGTCCGAATCTGTTCTTCCTCGTTCCTCTTTTCTAACAGAGTGTTTTCAACTTCGTTCATCTCCGTTGTATTCCTTTCTCTATATGGTGTAACATCTGAAGGTTCTTTGGTTTCACTCATTTGTCAAAGAAGCAACTTAGTTTTACCTCTCCTCTTTCTCTTCCGTTTTCCCTCCGGTGCCATCCTAGATCTCGGGACGAGATCCTCTCATAGTGGTGGAGTGTTGTGACGCCCCGAGAGCGGCGCTCCAGATGCCTTCCTTGTTTTTCGAGTTTCGTCATGTGTTTTGTTTGGTTCGTTGCATTCATCCTTGCATCATGTGCATTGCATCATGTCATCATGAAACCCGTTTTAAAACTCGACTAAATAAATTGCCTGGATCTTTGGTCCATTTAAATCGAGGGAATTCACATGGTGTTTCTCTTTATAACATATCCTCCCAATATTAGGGAGCTATACAAAAATATTCCATTCATGTGGAATTACCTTGACACACTTACAAAATATTTCCCCATGCCTTCATCCCATGCATCATCTCCTTCTCCTTTCCTTCTATTTCCTATCTTTTGCTAGTCCCATTTTCCCCTTCTCTCTTAATGTCCATTCTTTTCCTATAAATTCTAGACCGTGCCAGGACCACCTCCTCCAATTTTCAGATCCTTTGGACTTGTTTTGGTTGGATTCAAAAATGGCTCAAGTTTGATTCTAATTCAAACTTGAATTATTTTTCTATCTCTAAAATATTGTGAAACCATTTTATTCTATTTGTGCAAAGTTCCGGCGCTCCAAGAATATTTTATTTTCTGAAATATTCTTTCCCTAACCCTCTCTTTCTTTTTCTTCTCTCAATTTGTTTTTCTGTTAAAGCAAATTAGAGGGAGAGAGAAGAGTGCAGCCCAATCAGTCCGGCCCATTTGTTCCTTTAGGCCCAGCCGCAACCTCCCTCTCCTCTCTATCCCATCTCCCCTCGTTCCTCCTCCCTCGCCGGCCCATAGGCCCAGACGCTGCTAACCCTAGCGCGTCTGACCGCAACCTCCCTCTCTGGTCGATCCCCTCCTCGTTCCCACGCATGTCGCCATCTCTCTCTCGCTCGCTCCCTCATCCTCCCACAACGCTACCACACACGCACACGCACACACCGACGCAAGGGAGTGCTCTCGATCCGCCAGCCTCGGCTCCCCACGCCAGCACCTCCCCATCCTCCGCTCCTCCTTCCATGCTCCAGAGCCGCGCCGTTGCCTCCTCTGCACACCGCGCCCCTGGCCCCGTGAGCCTCCTGCTCGTCCGCGTGCTCTTACGCCTCCTCCCTGGCAAGAACAGCCACCGCCAGAGTTCTTCTTCCCCGTGCGCCACCGTCGAGCTCGCCTCTGCTCCATCCCCTCGCCTCCGCGCCAACTCCCTCGTCGCCATGGTTGCTGCCTGTATGTCGCCCACGGACCGGAGCCGCCTTTCCCCGTCGTCTCTCCATGTCACCGGAGTTCCAGCGCTGCCGCCACGAGTACCCAGCGCCGCCCGCTATTACCTGCAGCGCCTCCATGGATAGCTCGCTCGGCGCGTGGGTCGTGCCCTTCCCCCTGTACAAGCAGCCACCGCGCCCCTGTTTTTTTTGCTTTGACTTCCTGCCCGAGTTTCGTTTCCGTCATGAACGTGGGGTAGCACCTGAACCTCGCCATGTTTCTGACCAACGCGGCAAGTCCGATGCCAAGACCACCTCAACTTCGGCTACATGTAACACCGTGTACGACTACATATCTGGGATGCGTCAAGTACCTCACCGTCAAGATCGAGACCGCCCCGAACCACGTCGTCCCGCCGGATCATCAAGACCATCTCGGTTTTTGCAAGTACCTCTACGCCCGAAGGCATTGGTTGCACCAAGTTCCACTACCATTGCAAAAACCCGAGATGAAGTACCCATACGGTTCATTGAGACCGGCAAATCACAAAATCGTTTTGGATATCGTCAAGTACCACGACGACCCTCGAAGAGTTCGGGTTCGTCAAGTTCGACTACCGTGGCGTGAACCACTACTCCCACAACGACGTGTGTAGCACTACCATCGACCCGCGAAGACCCCGTGGATGTCAAGTTCCATGTCGTGAACCCGAACATCTACGGATATGTAGTCGCGAAGACCCCGCGACTACTTCCTCTTCGACTCTTAAACCACTACTTCCACTACATCGCGAGAATGTCCACTTCCTCTATTTTGCACCGAACGAGAACCATCCCGTTTGCACGCTACGAAGGTATACCACCGAGACGACGCCCGTGGATGAATGCTTGCGATGTATGAGTTGAACCGTGTGTTGCTCCGTGTCCGAGTTGTTCGTTGCACGAAGCCCCTCTTTTGCCTTGTCGCCGTCATGTGGGAACCCGGAATCCGGGAGCACCCCATCTTCTTGCATGACACACTCGCACCCACTTCCTTTTGCACCAGTATCCCTGTGAGCTACCGGATCATCGGAATGTTGCGCGGCATTATTTCCGTTTCGTTGTCGTGGCACCCCTTTCGTTTCCGCCACGATGACAAATGCTCCATATCACGCTCATGTCAACTTTTTCATAAAATTGCATAACTTGCACATGTCATCCGCATCATGATAATAACATTTAAAATGTTTAAAATTGTTGTTTGCATTAAATTGCTTAATGCATATGATGTTTACCGTACTTGTTGTTTGTTGCTCCGGCCTCATTTAAACTTGCCTAGTTAAGTAGTTTTATTATGCTTCACCTCTTGCCATGTTAATCAACATTTAATATTATTGGGTACATAAACGGGAGAGAACTAAATAATCAAATGTGGTGTTTCGTCAATATGAAACTCGTTGCATATTGAGATCCCCTTAATTTGTAGGATTGTTTGTGCATATTGCCATGCCATGCTTCATAAAATCGGACATGCATCATACTTGGTTGTGCATCATGCCATGTTGATGTGATGGTTGTTTACTGTGTTGTTTGCTTCTTCCCGGTGTTGCTTCTTCGGGTTAGTTCCGATAACGTCGCGTTTGTGAGGATTCATTCGACTTGGTCCGTTTGTCTTCTTCATGGACCCGTTTTTCTTCCTTGCGGGATCTCAGGCAAGATGACCATACCCTAGAAATCACTTCTATCTTTGCTTGCTAGTTGTTCGCTCTTTTCCTATGCCGCGATACCTACCACTTGCTATATCATGCCTCCCTTATTGCCATGTCAAACCTCTAACCCACCTTGTCCTAGCAAAACCGTTGTTTGGCTATGTTACCACTTTGCTCAGCCCCTCTTACAGCGTTGCTAGTTGTAGGTGAAGATGAAGTTTGTTCCATGTTGGAACATGATTATTGTTGGGATATCATTATTATATCTTGTTTACTTTAATGCACCTATATACTTGCTAAAGGGTGGAAGGCTCGGCCTTATGCCTGGTGTTTTGTTCCACTCTTGTCGCACTAGTTTCCGTCATACTGGTGTTATGTTCCTTGATTTTGCGTTCCTTACGCGGTTGGGTTATAGTGGGAACCCCTTGACAGTTCGCCTTGAATAAAACTCCTCCAACAAGGCCCAAGCTTGGTTTTACCATTTGCCACCTAGCCTTTTTTCCCTTGGGTTCTGCAGACTCAAGGGTCATCTTTATTTTTACCCCCCCCCCGGGGCCAGTGCTCCTCTGAGTGTTGGTCCAACCTGTCAGCCGCTGGTGGCCACCAGGGGCAACTCTGGGTTGGCCTACCGGAAGTTTGGACAATCCGGTGTGCCCTGAGAACGAGATATGTGCAGCTCCTATCGGGATTTGTTCGCACATCCGGGTGGCTTTGCTGGTCTTGTTTAACCATTGTCGAAATGTCTTGTAACCGGGATTCCGAGTCTGATCGGGTCTTCCTGGAAGGAATATCCTTCGTTGACCGTGAGAGCATGTGATGGGCTAAGTTGGGACACCCCTGCAGGGTTTTGAACTTTTGAAAGCCATGCCCGCGGTTATGGGCAGATGGGAATTTGTTATCCGGTTGTAGAAAACCTGACACTTAACTTAATTAAAATGAATCAACAGCGTGTGTAGCCGTGATGGTCTCTTTTCGGCGGAGTTCGGGAAGAGAACACGGTTCTTGTTTTATGCTTGAACGTAAGTAGTTTCAGGATCACTTCTTGATCACTTCTAGTTCATGACCGTGCTTTGCTTCTCTTCTCTCTCTTATCTGCGTAAGTTAGCCACCATATATGCTTAGTGTTGCAGCTCCACCTCACTACCTTTTCCTACACATAAGCTTAAATAGTCTTGATCTCGCGGGTGTGAGATTGCTGAGTCCTCGTGACTCACAGATACTTCCAAACAGTTGCAGGTGCCGATGATACCAGTGCAGGTGACACAACCCAGCTCAAGTGGGAGCTCGATGAAGATTGTGTTCGTTGTGTTGTTTCGTTTCCCATTGATCAGTATTGGAGCCCAGTCGGGGCGATCGGGGATCTTTTGCATTAGGGGTTGTATTTCTTTATCTGGTTCCGTAGTCGGACCTTGATTGTATTCTGGATGATGTAATGCTATATTCATGTATTGTGTGAAGTGGCGATTGTAAGCCAACTCTTTATCCCTTTCATATTCAGTACATGGGATGTGTAAAGATTACCCCTCTTGCGACATGCCTACTATGTGGTTATACCTCTAAGTCATGCTCCGACACGTGGGAGATATAGCCGCATCGTGGGTGTTACAGCCTCGCACCGACGTGCGTGCATGTACGAGGGAAACGCGCAAACCTCCATGCATCGCTCGGCCCTGACCACCCACCGTAACTGGGAACACCTAGATATTTCCCCCGCCCTCGCTTCTACCATGGTTTTTTCCGTCATGGACGGCCCAAAGAATGTCATGCAGTTGCTTCTCCGGCCCGCTCATGACGAAAAGCCCATTTTCTGTCATGATTTTTTGTCATAGAAGTGTGAGCCCACCACATATATGATGATACCGGGTTTTGTCACAATTAGCATCATAGAAGTGTCATAAGTATGACAAAAAAAATCGTTCGGCCCAAAATGTCATGGATGTGTCTTTTTTTGTAGTGGACACCGTAGCTAGTTCAAGAACTCAAGAACACTCAAATATACGTCAAAGCAGGACTAGGGTATTACACGTCTCCGCGGGCCGAACCTGGGTAAACGATCCTTGTGCTGACAACCAGACCCGCTCTTTGCACAACCCCGCGCCCGCCGACCGTAGAAGGGATCCCAATGACCCCATAGGTGGTGTTTCCCACCGACATGTCTGGCGCGCCAGGTAGGGGGTGCGCACTTGTGGAAATTCTGGTCTGGTTGAAGCAGCGGCTTTCATCGTTGTCGTCACTCCAAGGAAGAAGACGACCGAACAAGTGGCGTCCTCGATGGACGCAGTGAACGCTCATGCAACAACAGAAAAGCTAAGTCATGCGAAACTTTGAGTAATTCCTTGTTATATATAAGGTTATCGTCCTCGACGATCTTGCCCTGTGTATGGAAAACCTGCACGCAATGGGGCCTTGCAACTACTGGCAACACCCTCGTTCCGTTTCGAGTCTGCTCAACAGTTCGAGCGGCTGCGTCGAGACCAGCAGGGTGACCTTCTGCGATTGGCAACACTCACGTTCTGTCTCGAGTCCGCTCGACAGCTCGAACGGCCGCGCTAAGAGCAGTAGGTGGTTTGCTCGGCAGCAAGCATACCCGACAGACCATTGGGGATCCGTCCTCAAGGCGTCGCGGCTTGGGTTTCTGTGCTGGCAAGCCTACCTGATTAACATAGGGTGGACTTACAAAGGGAGATCGAACGGGAAAATAACATGCATCATTTCAAAAGCACTATAGAGTTATATTACATCAATTGTTGCTGCGGTTCTAACTAAAGTTAAAAATTGTCTTTTTTGTGAACCTATAGCCGTGATAAGAAACGGGGTGCCTAGTCCCGGCGCTGGCCTTCTATCCTCTGAACTCCGTCGATCCGGCTGATGACGGGCTCGATACGCTCCTCGAGCGTCGCAGGGTCCATGCCCTCCGGCAAGCTATCCAACGCAGCTTCGAAGTCGAGGTCAGGGTTCTAGTACGCCACCTTGGTGAGGACCTTGGTCATGGCACCCCGGCAAAGCCTCCGGGCCTCATCGGCCAGAGAGGCCGCCCTGTTGGAGCAAAATCGCTCCAGGGCCCCGAGAACACCCTCTAAGAATAGAGTCAGCCTGGCATTAGGACTCACGTTCAGCTCTGGGACGTACCTCACGTTTGACCCAGAGCTTCTTCCCCTCCACAAAATTCGCGTGGTTGACGGCGTCGTTCTTCTGCAGCTGCCTCTCCTCCTCTAGATTCTTGGTCAGGGTCTCCTCCCAGGCCTTGACCTCCAAGAGCATCCCCTCAAGACCCTCTAACTTCAGCTTTAGGTCCTTGATGGACTCGTTGGCCGTGGAGAGTAGCTCGACCTTGTCGAGGACTGTGACCTGCGCGTCAGCCAAGGCGCCCTTGGCCGCGTCCCTCTCCCTCGTCAGCTCTTGGATCTGCTTCTTCAGCCCATCCCGCTCCACCTCCAACTCGTTCACCTTGCCGACATGGACCTGGGCCAGAGCATTGAGGGCCTCCTCGTGTCTCTGCTCCAGTTCCTGGGTCCGCTGCACGACAAACTCCTTAACATCCTCATCCTTGCCGCGGAGTGTCGCGGTGAGTTTCTCCCCGCGATTGCCAAGGTCCTCCTCCTGGGAGTTCAGCTCGGCCTGGTGCTGACGCCGAGAAGCCTCATCCTTGGCGGCATGTTGACTCGCCGCCTCCTGGGCCTTCTCGATATCGGCCTGCCTCATGACAAGCTCCAGCTTGCGCTCGGCCCGCAGTTCCTGGGCGGTCTTCAGTTCCTCACAGGCCTGGCGGAACCAAGCCTGCATCTTGGCGACGCGCCCCTCAAGGTATACCTCCGCCTTGTCCACCACCGTCATCCTGGACTTGGCCTTGTCCAGGCGGGCACGGTGAAGCGCCTAAAGCTTGTGGAAGCTGGCGCTCATGCTCTGGAGGAGACGCTCTTCCTGGGAACCGCCGCCACCGATGCTTGGTTCGTCAATGACCTCGAGCCCAGCGGCGGCAAGCACCTCGTTGTCGAACACCTCCCCCTCGGCAGGCTCCCTTGTGCTCGCCGTCCATGGGAGGTGGATGAACAGGTCGTCGCTCACCTTCAGATATTTGCCCGAGCCAGAGGCGGCGGAGGAGGAAGGATGGTCATCAACCACCTCCTCCTTGGCAGCGGCCTTGCTGGCCTCCCCAGCAGGCCCCTTGTCGGCCTCCTCGGTAGCGGCCTCGCCGGTCTCCCCGGCAGGCCCCTTGGCGGCGTCCTCAGCAACATCCTCGGCGGCCTCCTCTGCGGCGATCTCGTCAGCCTCGACCGCGGCATCGCTCGCGACCTCCTCAATGACAGTGTCCACGTCCTCCTGGTCCGCCGAGGAAGGATCTGGATACTGAGAAGGAGAATGAGGCGAAGTCAAGATAAAAATTCGAAAGAAGAAAAACGAGCGGGAATAGGAGGCAAACAACTCGCCCGTGCCAAGCTGGGACGAAGTGGCCCCCTCCCCACCAACATCCGGTGCCAGGACGGAGCCGCCGGCGCTCGGGTTCGCCTCCTCCTTCTCCTCCGTGCGCATGGGATCGGTGCTTGGCGCCCTTGCCGGGGGCGCCCTCGGGTTGGCGTGGTTGATGGGGGCGGTGTGTTGGGGGTGGCCCTTAGTGGATCCTCCTGTTGTCGTCCTCCTCCTGCCACCACGACAAGGTCAGCACCAAGAAATCATGTCCCAGCACACGTCGATGGGGAGCGAGTGATGAACGCACGCTGGTGGTTGCCTCGGGGGCCGCTATCCGAGCTGCTCTCCACCACCAGCGGCGTACTCGAGGTGCCCACCGGGGGCTGGCCACCCGTCAAGGCCTTGGCCCTCTTTACCACCCTCTGGGCCAGCGTCTCCATATCCCTGCGAAGGTGAAGACAAGTCAATAAAAGCGGCCCGGTATGAGGGGACGGAGATGACAAATACTTACTCATCCTCCGCCTCCTCTTCCGCTGCCTTCCTCTTCCTCCTCGGGCTAAGGGACCCGAGGTCAAAGATGACCTCCGTGTCGTCATCTGCAGGAGGAGGGGAAGCGGGTGGAGTCCGAGGACGCTTGGACGAAGAAGAGCCAGTCGCTTTCTTCTTCGCCACCGTAGCCTTCACCGTCTTCCCCGCCGTCGCGGCCCTCGTCTAGCGCATGGACGCCTCCTGAGGTTGTTGCGGTTGTGCGGTCCTGCCGAGCCGGACCGGCTCACCAGAGCTGGCCCGCCGCAGGACACGCCCTCTCCCGTGGCTAGGGGCTAGACAGCCTCGACCTCCTCCCCAGACGACTCATCGACCTCATCTTCAATGAGAGGGGCCCCAGTGCCGGTGCTGCTGGCCTCCCCAGCAGATTCCGCCCACTGGGCGAGCTCCTTCTTCTCCGCGGCTGTCGCAGCCTCGTCCTCCAAGCCGCCAGCGCTGCTGGCGTCCTTGGCGAGCTCCGCCTCCGCCACCCTGGCGGCGATATAATCCAGCTCCGCTTGGGTGGTTTCCTGGATGAGCAGCGGCTCTTTGCGGACATACTTCTCTAACAGGGTGTCGAGAAACTTCTGCACCTGGTCCGCCTCTGGCTCGACCCAATTTGGGTCAAGGTCGTGCGCATTACAGTCCGGCATCATAGCGATGATGTTGGTTTGGCGGGAGTTGTTGCTCAGCGGGACCACCCACGCCGACAACCTGAACAGGAGCCCCTTGGTGACCTTGCCGGCCTTCAAGAACTTGCCGGTCCTCTTGGCCCTGCCGTCGTGGTTCACGTCGAGCTGAAAAAGCCGCTGACAGAAGTGGGCGTGCCCCATCATCGTGAAGTTGTGGTTCAGGCCGGGGCTGAGCCGCATGATGTCAGCCGCATTCCTGAAGAGCTAGGCCGGCCTCCCCTTGTTGTGAAGTGGAGCGATGCGGCGGCGGATGAAATCCACCCCAATCATCTCCAGGGTGAGCCCGACAATGGTGAGGCAATGGATTCTGGTGATGGCGACCGTGAGCGTCCCATCCTGGGCGTCGACATCGCCCCAGTCGTCTGTGCGAACCGGCGGAAGCCATAGGTGTGCATGACATCGTTGAAGAAATCGGAGAAAGGGGGGCAGAGGCCGCAGGAAAAGTAGTCGACGAAGAATGGGTGCGGATTCGGGCCGGCCTTGGCGAAATCAGCGGGGATGAT
>NC_041390.1:264788415-264797888 GCF_002162155.2 Triticum dicoccoides | reverse complement strand
AAAGTAGGCGAGTTGCGTCCGGCGCGCCGCCAACTCACTCTCCGGCGGCTCCGTCCCCCCGGCGTCCTTAGCCACTCCTTTGCCTTTGCTGGTTTCGGGTGCCATGGTGACTGTGAGAGGTGAAGGAGGAAGGGCAATGAAAACATGGCGGCAGCAAGCGAGAGCAAGAGCTTGAGGAGGAAGAAGGAAGGGACGGCGGTTCCGAGATTGGAGAGGCACAAAGGGTAAATGAGGAGCGCGCCCGCGGTCATTCCTTTTTACGGGGAAGGTGCGGGCCACCTCTTTACCATCTATTGTGATGTGACGCATGCGTGCGGAAACAGCCCCACGCATGATCCCCACGTCACGCATGACCCCCCACATCGCACGTTCAACGCGGGTCATGGGGAAGCACAACGGACGGAAAAGTTACTGCAGTAAAAATCCGCCCCGCCTGCCTGCGCACCGTTCTAGGCCAAGACCAACAATGCGTCGCGCTTATGTGTGGCCTATGCCCGGGGGCTCCTGTCGGTGTAGAAAAGTAGGTGCTCTCCTTTTGCACCCCTTTACTTGTGCATGGGCAGTCAGAGTCGCGCCCACGGCCGCACTGAGCAGCGTATAGGAGGGATGCCGGAGTGCAAGACAGGCAGAGCAACACCAAGACCAGGGGCGCAAAGAGAGCAAGAGGGCGAGGTGAATTCCCCTGGCAAGACTCTTGCCGGGGTGGCTTCCGCAGCCCTGGCAAGATCCTTGCCGGGGCAACTTGCCTGACGCCAGCAGAGCGCACCACCATTGAGCCCAAGGGTTTCCGACGCCATCAGCCACATCAAAACCAAGGCTCGGGAGGCACCTCCATGGTGGCATGCAGATCTTTGTAGAGATCATAAATACACATGATCAGATGAGAACCAAAAGACGACGATCCTTGGCGAGATCCTTGCCAAGGAAATCCACGAGACCCCCGGCAAGATCCTTGCCGGGGACGACAGCGGTGCCACAACAAGACCCTTGTCGGGCCCCCGACAAGACCCTTGTCGAGGACATCTGCGGGGCCGTAGCCAGGCCCACGTCTGCAAAGACTCCATCGCCGCTCCCATGCTGCTGCTAGCTCAACCAGTTGGGTAGGCGACTGCGTGGCAGCGTGCGGCCTCCACACCGACTCAACAAGCACCTACGTGGTGGCATGCAGATCTTCGTGAAGGCTCCGCCATCATGCCAGCCCAACAGCCAGCCAACGTGGCGCTACAATGCCTCGTTAGCTCAGACGTGCCGGAGCCAGGCGAGGCGGCGATAGCTGGGACAAGCTTCCTTGCCATCCCCGATAAAGCAAGAGGGGCACATCGGCAGCGCATTAAATGTGTTTGTCCGACGGTGCCAGAGGATAGACTCAGCTGCGATGCACCTTTCCACCTCATGTGTGCCACTATGGTGACCCCTTTTGTCTATAAAAGGAGGCCCAAGGCGTATTGGAGGGGGATTCGGATCTTTGGAACTAGGGAGACACTTTAGCTAGTTCAAGAACTCAAGAACACTCAAATATACATCAAAGCAGGACTAGGGTATTATGCGTCTCCGTGGCCCGAACCTGGGTAAACGATCCTTGTGCTGACCGCCAGACCCGCTCTTTGCACAACCCCGCGCCCGCCGAACGTTGAAGGGATCCCAGTGACCCCATAGGTGTCATTTCCCACCGACACCATGCTGCGCATCGAGCGCAGAAGGCTGGTGGAGGAATCCATGGATGCTCTCAACCAGCATCTTGAGGACAAGAAAGAGCTCGTCGCCGCCCGTCGCGGTGATTAGTTCCTGCTATGGCTTCCTTCTTCTTTTGCCCTTGTGTATATCGGGTGTTGGCGCATGTGGCTTTTTTAATTATGTATATAAATATGTAAGAGAATTATTATCCAATGTCATCATCCTTATATTCATCATGCTTGTTATAAGTCACAGTCGATGCTATATAGGTCCGTCGGATCTTACATCAAGATCCGTGCAAAACTTTCTTTTTTCAGATTTTCATTTTTCTCTCTTAAATCTCAGTCTAGTGAGACATATAGCCACGACGTAGAACAGGTGCTCGGGCGCCATTAATGGAGACATTGGGAGGGAGGTGTGCGGTGGGTAGTGGTCAAAAGGGCTCTCCTCCCGATGGGTACGCGCAGGGGTCTGATCGCACACATCCCATTCTCAAATAGGTACCACGCACGACACCTCCTAGCCAATAAAAAAAGGGGATGCATGGACACACGTAATTGGCAGGTTGAACACCCACAGTTTCAATAATACTTGCGTTTCCGATTTGTAACGTGACAACACTTCTTCCAAAATGATTGTTGATTGTTAAAGTGTGCGCCTTCACAAATCAGACAGAAAAATTACCACACGTTTTGGTGCCATGTCATGACACCATGCCAAGTTTCATGATTTTCAGGCATATTTTGGAATTACAGGTATTAAAAAACCAAGTTTCTCAATCTTTCCGGCCGAGCCACGACACCCATATGTTTGAATTTCACTCCCATCTCCTGCATGGGACCTAGAAATTAACCCAAGAACACACATGTGATTTTTCAACCAACTTTGGTGCACTGGAGCATGTGCTTGTAGTTCAAATTTGAATTATGCACATTAAATGCCCAGAAACTCAATTAATGCATAAATTAGGCGAAATGAGTCCAGAATAATTCCAAATTTTAGCAAGGTACTTCTATTTGGTCTAATCTGGCTATGTGAAAGTGCGTTATATCGACTAGAGGGGGGTGAATAGGCGATTTTTATGAAATTCTTCACCGAGGAATTTGCCGGTGAGGAAATTCCTTGGCGAAGAACTACTAGCAGCGGAATAAGTACTCAAAAGTAAACATAACAGAACACAATCATAGTCATCATGATGAAATGAAGACATGCACAGAGTACAGGAAGCGTAAGCACAGGATAACACAGGATGAAGACAACAGACTGAAGAAATTGAACTGAGGAAATTGAGAAAGTCATCAGCAAAAGTCTTCAAGCACAGATATGAACAAACACACAACACAGTTATGAGGAAATGAAAGAGTTGAGGAAATAGAACTAGTAAGCTTGGTGAAGACAATGATTTGGTAGACCAGTTCCAACTACTGTCTCAGTTGTACGTCTGGTTGGAGTGGCTGAGTATTTAAACTCGAGCACACACAGTCCCGGACACCCAGTCCTGAACACGCAGCTCAGGACACCAAGTCCTTACCGTATTCTCCTGGAACTAAGGTCACACAGACCTCGTCCAGTCACTCGTGGTAAGTCTTCAGGCGACTTCCAAACCTTCAGAAACTTGGTCACTCGGCGATCCACAATTCCTCTTGGATGCTCTAGACCATGACGCCTAACCGTCTGGAAGAAGCACAGTCTTCAAAGGTAACAAGCGTCGGATCCATGCAAGATCAATCTCTTCAGTGATGCTCAATCACTTGGGGTTTGTAGGTGTTTGGGTTTGGATTTTCCTCACTTGATGATTTTCACTCAAAGTCCTCGGAGGATGGGTTGCTCTCAAATGACAATTGTCAGTTTCTCTCGGAGCAGCCAACTAGCTAGTGGTTGTAGGGGGCGGCTATTTATAGCCTAGGGAGCAGCCCGACATGATAAGACATAAATGCCCTTCAATGATATGACCGTTAGGTGGATAGATATTTTGGGACAGCTGGCTCATAGCACAGCAACGGTCAGAATTTTGAGTAGCAAAATCCTCATGGCTATCATGTTCCTCACTGTGTAGGTAATCCGCACTGGCGAATTCCTAACTCCTCAGTCAGAACAAATTCCTCAGAGACCAGAAGAACTTCGTCTCTGTCACTGAAGAATATGACTGGAGTGTATGAGATTTCCAATGGCTTCACTCGAAGGGATTGGTAGGTGTAGGATTTTGAGTTGAGCATCACATGGAAATTTTTCCTTAGTATTTCCTCGACCCCCTTTAACAGTACGGTGTTTCCTATGACTCAAGAAAGAGAAAATGAAACTACGAAAACAAAAGTCTTCACGCTTCATGTTCCTCGAATAAATACCAAGTCTTCAAGGTCACACCAATTTCTTCACTTTCAAAGTCTTCAGAAAGTCTTCAGAAATCCAAAGTCTTCAGTCGAAGAACTTCATTTTTAGGGGTCGACTTTCTCTATAACTATCAAACTCCTCATAGACTTATAGACTTGTGTACACTCACAAACGCATTAGTCCCTTAACCTATAAGTCTTCAATACACCAAAATCACTAAGGGGCACTAGATGCATTTACAATCTCCCCCTTTTTGGTGATTGATGACAATATAGGTTAAGTTTTCAACGGGGATAAACATATGAAGTGTAAATACTGATATTGAGGAATTTGATTGCAAGATATAGAAGAAACCCCCCTGAATATGTGCATGGTGAGGTATTTGCTTTTGAAGCATTGCACATTTGAAGAGTAGAATCATGGAGATCTCCCCATATATCTTGTAATTCATACACGCATTTGACATATCACAATGAAGAATTTGAAATGCATGATGAAATATGGTGACTGATGTAATTCAGCATGCATGCATTAGCATATATGAGGAATAAGCATGCAGAAAAACATATCAAAAGTATCAGAGCACCATCGGGTTTAAGTTTACAACTCGATCCAATAAAGGTCTCAGAAGAACGAGAGTTGTAACTTAGCAAATAAAAACACCCATATAGAGAGACCCGCATGAAGACTAACTCAAAAATTCTCCCCCTTTGCCATCAAATGACCAAAAGGATCGAATATTAGGACTAACGTCCCTAAAGAATATCAAGTTGATGAAGGAGCGCCAGCGTTGTTGGGGTCGTTTGTCGTGGAAGGGCCTGTTGCAGTGTTGTCCAAGTCTTCATTCTCATCAATGCCGTGCGATGAAGAATATGAGCTGGCCACCAAGGAAGGAACCTTGACCTTCTTGAATTTATTCGGTGGAGGTGCAGACCAGTCAAAATCTTCCTTGAGACCCATTTTCTTCAAATCTTCTTCACCATACAGATGTGACAGAATGGCCCAGGTGCGACTGAACACTTCATGGAGGTAGTAATGGTTTTTCTTCACTGCATTGTGTGTTGCAGTCATGTTGTGAAGAAATGAACCAAACTGATGCTTAACCCATTTATGGTTTCGATCCACCTTCTGGTGAAGACTAAGAAGAAGCTCACAGTCAGTCATCACACGTGGAGCTGTGGCTTGAGGAGTAGACTTGGGTGCATTGGCAGAGTCATGTGTGGCAGAGTCATCATTGGTGGAATAAGATGCCGCTTTGCGAAATTGTCCATCCAATGGACGAATGCCTTCACCAATGATAGTGGGTGCCTTGCCCTTTTCATCAGTGGAAGCAAAAGCTTGCTTGAGGACTTCAATCGGGGGCAGATAGCTAAGGTGATTCTGAAAATCAGCCTTGTAGTTGAGTGAAGACCTTGTCCTGAGGAATCTCATAATCCAAGGTGCATAAGGCTTCAGCTCAAACGGAGACAGTGCAACATTTGCCAGAGTCCTCATGAAGAAATCGTGATAATTGATAGGAATGCCATGAACGATGTTGAATACCAGATTCTTTATGATGCCAACAATTTCCTCATCGGATGAGTCATGGCCTTTGATAGGACTCATTGTCCTCGTAAGAATACGATAGACAGTTTTGGGCACATAAAGTAATTCCTTCACGAGGAATTTGGTTCATGGGGCCTCACCTGGCTTCAAAGGTTTCATCAGAACCTGCATGTAGTGATTTGTAAGCTCAGGTTCACTATAGATGTAACGAGCTTCTTCAAGGGGAGGACTGAAAGGTAAGGCACGAAGCAATTCACTAGCTAGTGCTGTGTAGTGAGTGTTCTCAGACATCCAGTCCAGTACCCATGAATTCACATCTTCAAAGTCTCCTGTGATGTGCAGCGTCGCATAAAATTGAAGAACCAGTTCTTCATTCCAATCGCAGTTGTCAGAGCAAAAAATTAACAGTCCAACGTCGTGAAGAACACCGAGGACTGGCACGAAGCACGGCAGAGATTCCATATCCACGTGATGAATGTGCTCATGGTAGAAGATTTTCTCTTTGTTGAACAACACTGAGGAATAGAAATTTTCTTGACTAGCAATCCATAAACGCCTCTTCCTTATGCGAGCAGAATCATATGAGTTGTAGTCTTCGAAGAATACGTGCTCGCTAAAGAAATCATCAGCCTTGAACTTTTTCTTGCATGAGAATGGATCCTTTGGCTTGGGCAGAGGAGTGGTAGTGAGTTGCATCATGATCTCAGGAATTGCAAGCTCAGGTTCTTCAGGCTGAGGAATTTCTGGTTCCTCTTTAGTGGCAGTCTGCGTCTTCAGACGTTCAGCAGAAGCAGTTTCTTCAGCACTAGTGGCTGGAATTTCTTCACGTACAGATGAAGAGCCCATTTGAACAGTTTGTGCAGGGGACTGAGGTATTTGCTGCAACAGTGTGAACATTGGAGAGTTTTGATGCTGACTTTCCTAGAATTCATCACTCATTACTGGTGTGGAGCAGCCAACGTCCACATATTCATCTTCCATTTCTTCAACGCAAGCCTCTTCAGCAGTGAACTGAGGCAGAGGCGAGGAAATAACAGGTGTTGAATGGATCTCATCCACTTCAATTTCTTCATCAATCTGCTCTGACGAAGCAACAGAATGATTTTCTTCATTAGATCCGCTAGAGATCTCATATTCTTCACCAAAAGGAACAAGGTTCTTTGATGGCATGGTTGAGATTGGAATAGCATCGATTGGATTTGCAAATGAACTTGTCATAGGCTTCATCTTCTTCGGAGCTGAAGAATCTGAAGCAGCTAATGCTTTCCTTTTCTTCACTGTTGCACGCTCTGCAGCCTTGGTCTTCTTCACATCTGATGCAGATGGAAGGACCGAAGTTGGTGTTGGCGCAGGAGGAGCAGAGGAATCTGGTTGATTTTCTTCACGCACAACTGATGCAGTTGCCCTGATTTCTTCAGTTTCTTTAGGCGCACCACTAGTGGATGCCCTGTCAATTTCTTCAGCGGCTGGTATGCAGTCATCAGCCCTGGAATTCACATTTTCTTCAGCAGCCTGATTTTCATCAGCGGTGCTGGCATGTTCTTCAGTCGGCTGAGCAGATGCTTCCGCCTGAGGAACTTCCTGTTGCGTTGGGGCTACAACATTTGAAGTGAAGTTATCTGCAAGTTTCACAAACGCACCTTGGATCCAAGCCAATCAGCACGGTATGCATCAAATTCATCACTGAGTTTCTTGATCTCAGTTTGAACAGTGACAAGTTCTTCAGTTGTCATAGAGATAACGTTTTTCTTCAGCTAGCGCTCTTTCTTGTACTGCGCTTTCTTGATCTGCCTGGCCTTCTCAAATTTCCACTTTTCTTCTTGAATGAAGTGGGTCAGCATGTGACTTTGTCCAGGAGTCATTTTGAAATCAGGCATGGGAGTGTTGGGGTCCTTGTGCCAAACATCAATGTATTCAAGGATCAACTTGGGATCCAAAAGCAGTGGCACATCTGTTCCCTTGGCTCTAGCAGCCCTGACTTGTCTATCTCTGATGATTTCAGCAAGTTCATCATCATCAGCTTCATCTTCTTCAGACGGCTCTTGGAAGGCGACCTGCTTCTTCTAAGGACTTGGGCAAGGACCTCATCCAGCAGTGGCCTTTATCTTCAGTAGAGAGGGTCCCGTTGAAGAATTTGGTGAAGCTGAGGAACTAGCTGAGACACCTGAGACAATGGAGATGCCTACAGTCCTTTGGCACGAGGCAAGATGCACAAGTGCTGAGGACTTTGTCAGAACAGCCGAGGACTTTGGCGGAGGAGCTGAGGACTTTTGAGGAGCAGGAGCAGCATGAGGAATTGGCCGTGAGGGCTTTGAGGATTCTGGCCGTGAGGGCATTGCTAAGGAACTTGGCCTTGAGGGCACTGTTGGTGAAGCACTTGGCTTGCACGTAGGCTTCTTTGACATAGCCTTCTTCGGCTTGACAGCAGAGGCAGCAGCAGCAGAGTCTTCATTGAATTTCCTCACTGCTTCTCTGGCTTGCTTAGCCAACTTGGCTTGGCGCTTGGCCCATTCATCAGGATAGTCCTCACCGCGCTTGAGGCTGGTGAGATCTGCTTCTTGGCCAGGTGTCAATGGAGGTCTTGGGAATGGAGGATTGAGTGTGAATTTTTTCATGTACTTGGGAGTAACATACCTGTACTCCCTCCACTCTCTTGCCCATCTCCTCTCTATCTTTTGAATGTGCACCTTGCGCTGAATTTTGTCCTCTTTTCCAAACTTGGCCTCATCAGGAGTGCAGTAATCTTTGTATATGTCATCAGGGATTTCAAACGCTGTGTTGACCTCAGTCCTCTTTCCTCCTTTCTGTGGCTTCTTATCGTCAGCCATTTTCTTTAGTTGAGGAATTTGAACAATTGAATTTTCTGAAGAAGTATGTAACTTTTCTTAGAGAAACGTTGCAAATGAGTTAAGTTGATGAGAACCTAGAGATTCAGCAGCTGACATGAGTACCTGTGAACAGAGTATAGTTGCGAGGAATTTGGATAGGTCATATGCGTTCTCAGAAGGTTTTGTAAAAAGAACAAGTTTGAGGAATTTGACCAGATGAGTCTTGAAGAATTTCACTAAGCGTTCTTAGTCCTAGGTTCCAGAGTTGTACATATCAGAGATCCGCACAATTGAGGAATCTTGAAGAGAAATTCGCAGCTTAGAGAAATGAATCAAGAACAGATGATATGTGAGGTGTTTTAGTGTGTGAGGATTTGAAGAAAAACACCTTTGAAGATTTTGTAGAAAACATTCGAATCAAAGAGGGCAGTAAAAGTGAGTTTTAATTACCCTGGATGAAGAACACGATGAACAGTGAGGTGGAGAGGTGAAGTTCGTCAGTGCGGATCTTCCACGCTCTAACTTGGCGGAGGAAGACAACTATGACGGCGGCGGAGTGAAGATTTCCGCGGCCGGCATGAGTACGGCGGCGACGAGGTCAAGGCAGTGAAGCTCTTCCTCACCGGCGACGATGAAGTAGCGGCGGTGCTAGGGCTTGAGAAGCTCGAGCTGGAGAGAGGTCGAGCGGAGTAAAAGAAGTGAGGAAGGGGAAGAGGGGTATTTATAGCCACGGTGAAAAACTGTTCGCCCGACGAAATTGGACGAACGTGCCCCTGACCCTTCTCATTCGCTTGACATGTGTCACCCACGTACTGAGAAGTGGAGATCATGTGCGATCGTGGGTGAAAGGATAAGTGTATCGTGGGATGCGGAATGGTTTGAGCGGCAAAGCCGAAAATTTAGATAAGATAGGTTTTAAAGTTCCGTTCACAATTTCTTCAGCTGACAAGGACACAGTGAAGATTTTGAACGAGTTTCAAATAGAACGCACATGAAGAATTTGTGAACAGATTGGGTTGAGTATAGCATAGAGGGGGAAGGGTCCGATCACATTCACTTAGTAGAAAAACCAACTTGAAGAAATAGCCATAAGTG